>NC_134487.1:97176822-97376822 GCF_040206685.1 Ascaphus truei | reverse complement strand
TTTTCAGGACATTCTCTACTTTGCACAAGTGGCTCAGTCAAAGACACCTGTGCTGAAGCAGGGATATCCTGACAACCTGACCTGTTGGTGGCCGTTGACGACTAGAGTTGGCCACTCCTGTTCTAGGGTAACCAATACTGTGTGTTACCATTGTAATTACAAATGAGAGGCGTTACTGTGTGTCCTGGGTTTTTTTTGTACTCTGCTATCTGTCAAGTGTCACAGTCAAGTTAAATTAGAGCCCGCCTTAGCTGGGCTAGAATGAGGGACTTTTTGGGTGGCATGACACATTTATTATTTCATCTTTTAAAGTGTAGGCTCTCTTCAGAAACACTTTTTGTTTTTAACTGTTTCCCTTGGGGAAAAAAGACAGAATCTTACATTACCAGAACGGGGTCACAAAAGTCGTCTGTTACAATGAATGTCTTTTATCCTCTCCACTTCTGGGTGGTTTGATTAGTAAAAGTCTATTAATCAAACTTTGAGGATCTGCTGCCCCCTGCAAAACCTTAGATACATAGATAAGGACTACATAGTTTGTTACACACTGGAACTTGACAACTTGTCTGATCTTTAGTTTTGTTCTTCCTTTCCTAGCAGATCTGACAGCTGTTCTTCATCCAACTCCTCCTTATTGCCACTTCTCTCTCAATCGTTATGTCACTGGTGTCATTGCTGGACATGAATAGTAACAATTCTTATAACGCCATTTACAGTAAATATGTATATCACTTGTGAGCACATTCACACGTCTCAGACAGGTCTGCAACCCTGCTTTTTACCACTATCTCTTGGCATACAGTGCTTCCAATGCAGCTAGGGATTCTGGGAAATGACATGCAAAATAGCACACCATGTCATACTGACACTGTGCTTCTGTGTATGTCATTTGTTCCTCCCCCTCTTTTCTGTCTTTGCCACTGCTCTCTAACCCAATACCTTGACCAGCTTCCTGCTCATGTTTGCTTGGGCTGTAGATGACATTAATAGTGGACAGTGGATGGCAACCGTCCAAATGTTGAAAAGCGCCAATGGTTGTCAAGTCTTCTCAGTATAAGAAGTTTGCAGTTGCTTGCTTTCTAAATCTTTGTTAAAACTGTAGATGCAAACCTACAAATGCTTTTTTTTTTTTTTTTTTTTTTTTTTTTTTTTTTAAATAATTTTGCCCTACTTTGACAGTAGGACCAGCTAAGCAAATGTGCTACCTCTCTATCCAGCTGCCTGGTCCAAGGCAATAACCGTGTAGGCTGTTTTTCATGTTTTTCTTACAATTTACAAGTCCCCTAAGGCAAGGAGAGCTGGCCAGTTTTCATGCTGTCTGAGAATGTGACTTCTCTGTGGTTAGCTGTATGATTAGGCAAAAAAGGGGCACTTTCAGTTTCCAGATGTGATGAGCAGAATGTGTTTCTGAGACCTGAAACTCTAATCCCTTCTCATGTGACAACTCGAGCATGAAGATTATTCCAAGATGTGCTTTTTATGTCTGCACTCCTTCACCCATGGTGCTCTGGCATATTTCAAGCAAAGTGTAGGAGATATGGAAATTGTAAATAATCCTCAAATTACATTTGCACAAGTTGGTTGTGTACTTAAAATGTAATCCTATCTATCTATCTATCTATCTATCTATCTATCTATCTATCTATCTATCTATCTATCTATCTATCTATCTATCTATCTATCTATCTATCTATCTATGTCCAGGACAAGTTCATGGTCGACTCAATGACTGCAAGGTTCCCAGGTCCTGTGGCTGCAAAACAAGCCCAAATTATCACCCCTCCACCACTGTGCTTGACAGTTGGTATGAGGTGTTTGTGCTGATATGCTGTGTTTGGTTTTTGCCAAACGTGGCGCTGTGCATTATGGCCAAATATCTCCACTTTGGTCTTGTCTGTCCAAAGGACATTGTTCCAGAAATCTTGTGGTTTGTTCAGATGCAACTTTGCAAACCTAAGCCGTGCTGCCATGTTTTTTTTTAGAGAGAAGAGGCTTTTTCCTGGCAACCCTTCCAAACAAACCATACTTGTTCAGTCTTTTTCTAATTGTACTGTCATGAACTTTAACATTTAACATGCTAACTGAGGCCTGTAGAGTCTGAGATGTAACTCTTGGGTATTTTGCAATTTCTCTGAGCATTGCACGGTCTGACCTTGGGGTGAATTTGCTTGGACGTCCACTCCTGGGAAGATTGGCAACTGTCTTGAATGTTTTCCACTTTTGAATAATCTTTCTCACTGTAGAATGATGGACTTTAAATTGTTTGGAAATGGCCTTATAACCCTTCCCAGATTGATGGGCAGCAACAATTGCTTCTCTAAGATCATTGCTGATCCAGCAAACTGCTAAAACTTCGACTTTTATAGAGGTGGTCACACTTGCTAATGATCAATTAATCAAAGGCATTTGATTAGCAGCACCTGCTGCTATTTAGCATCTTAATTCCTATGGAAGCAGTAAGGGTGTACTTAGTTTTTCACACATAGCTTCTCCATTTTGGCTTTGTTTGTTAAATAAATCATGACACAGTGTAATATGTCATGTGTTGTTGTTCATCTGAGGTTGTATTTAACTAATTTTTAGACCTGCTAAGGAACAGATGAGTGTTATGTCCTGATATGTAAAACCATGGAATTCAGAGGGTGTACTTTCTTTTTCACGTGTGTGTGTGTGTGTGTGTGTGTGTGTGTGTGTGTGTGTGTGTGTATATATATATATATGTATGTACACACACACACACACACACACACACACACACGTCCAGAAATAATTGGACACTGACACAATTTTCATAATGTTGGCTCTGTACGCCACCACAATGGATTTGAAATGAAACAACTGAGATGCAAAGAGAGGTGCAGACTTTCAGCTTTAATTCAAGGGGTTGAACAAAAATATCGTATGAAACGTTTAGGAATTGCAACCATTTTCATACACAGTCCCCTTATTTCAGGGGCTCAAATGTAATTGGACAAATTAACCCAATCATAAATAAAATGTTCATTTTTAATACTTTGTCGAGAATCCTTTGCAGGCAATGAATGCTTGAAGTCTAGAACGCATGGACATCACCAAATGCTGGGTTTCCTCCTTTGTGTTGCTTTGCCAGGCCTTTAATGCAGCTGTCTTCAGTTGTTATTTGTTCATGGGTCTTTCTGCCTTAAGTTTTGTCTTCAGCAAGTGAAAAGCATGCTCGATCGGATTGAGTTCAGGTGATTGACTCGGCCATTGCAGAATATTCCACTTCTTTGCCTTAAAGAACTCCTGGGTTGCTTTTGCAGTATGTTTTGGGTCATTGGCCATCTGTAAGGTGAAGCGCCGTCCAATCAACTTGGCTGAATCTGAGCAGACAATATATCCCTATACACTTCAGAATTCATCCGGCTGCTTCTGTCATCTGTCACATCATCAATAAACACTAGTGACCCAGTGCCATTGTAAGCCATGCATGCCCATGCCATCACACTGCCTCCACCATGTTTTACAGATGATGCTTTGGATCATGAGCCGTTCCAAGCCTTCTCCATACATTTTTCTTCCCATCATTCTGGTACAGGTTGATCTTTGTTTCATCTGTACAAAGAATGCTGTTCCAGAACTGGGCTGGCTTTTTTAGATATTGTTTGGCAAAGTCTAATCTGGCCTTTCTATTGTTGAGGCTTATAAATGGGTTGCACCTTGTGGAGAACCCTCTGTATTTGCTCTCGTGAAGTCTTTTCTTTATGGTAGACTTGGATAATGATATGCCTACCACCTGGAGAGTGTTCTTCATTTGGAAAGGATCCTACGATCATCCACCACTGTTGTCTTACGTGGACGACCAGGCCTTTTTGTGTTGCAGAGCTCACCAGTGCGTTCTTTTTTTCTCAGAATGTACCAAACTGTTGATTTGGCCACTCCTAGTGTTCCTGCTATCTCTCTGATGGATTTTTTTTTTTTTTTTTTTTGTTGCAGCCTAAGGATGCCCTGTTTCACTTGCATTGAGAGCTCCTTTGACCGCAAGTTGTGGGTTCACAGCAACAGCTTCCAAATGCGAATGCCACACCTGGAATCAACTCCAGACCTTTTACCTGCTTAATTGTTAATGAAATAACGAAGGAATAGCCCACACCTGTCCACGAAACCGCTTTTGAGTCAATTGTCCAATTACTTTTGGCCCCTTGAAAAAGAGGGGGCTATATATTAAAGAGATGTAATTCCTAAACCCTTCCTCCAATTTGGATGTGAATACCCTCGAATTAAAGCTGATTGACTGCACTTTAAGCCCATATTCATTATTTAACTGTAACGTGAATTTATTTTTGGTACACAGCCGAAATAACAAAACTTGTATCAGTATCCAATTATTTCTGGTCCTAACTGTATGTACGCGCAGTGGTTGACAAATCTACTTGCCGAACCAAAAAATCTACTCGCCACCTAGTCTCGTCCCCAATCCCACCCTGCTTGGTGTTGGCCATGAGGAGGTCGCCACGGGGTCAAATCAAGTCGCCACGGGCCTGTATTTTAATGGATTTGTCGAACACTGTGTATATATATTTATATATATATATATGTGTATATATATATATATATATGTATATATTAGTGTGTACGTACATACTCACTTATGATGGGCCTGCTGTAATTCTGTTACTCAGATTACAATGTAAAATGTAATTACCTCAAAATGTGGATTCCCGAGAGAACAAATGGTTCAGTCATGAGTGGGAGAGCTATCTGTTATGACTTAAAAAAATAAATAAAAAAAAAAACGATGTGGGAGGCTTTGCTTTCATGGTTCAATCCCTCATAGCTGGCCTACCAACAACACTTTTTAACAAATGCTAACTCTTGCATTGTGTTTTTTAAACAAATGTAATCATGTTTAAAGCAAAGACCTGGGGGCGTTTGTAGCCATGGAAATTAAGCACTGTTTTTCTTTGGGGCCTCTGAATGGGAAAGTGTTTTATCTACCCTTATCCAACATTGGGCCTCATGCTATAAACAGCGATAAGCCGCTTATTGCCAAAAAAGCCTACAGCGATTCAGTAAACCCCGATAAACTGGCGTTAAGAGCAAAAATCGCGTTTTTTTATTTGCAGAGGTGGGAAAAAAATCGCCAAACGCACGGCTAAGCCACTTATCGCCAGTTTCTCAAACTCGCTCAATTCTAGTAGCCCGATCAGCTTATCGAGGCTGATCGCTGCTCTAGAGTTGAGATTTCCTCTCCAAATTGTCCCGCCAGAAAAAGTTGGCAAGAAGGTGGTGAGAAGCTGCCGATAAGCGGTGAGACGGCACTTAGGGAAACAAATGCATTTTTCCTGCATCGGATTGATGCCGGGAGATTCGAGCTGATATCCATTATTATAGGCTAAAGCTGGTAAATTCCGGGCATTACTGAAATCCCTGTTCTCTGATTGGTAAAAATTCCGGGCATTATCCAATCCGTAATGGGCTGGAATATTTGGCAGCTTGCCAAGTTTTTCAGCTTTCTGTTCTCAGTTCTCATTCACAAAGAGTGAAATGTGCTCTTAGACAGGGGAGGTGATTGGACAGAAGGCACCAGCAGGGCACTGACTCCTCCCCCTCCCTGCCTACAGAGAGCTCTGCACAGGAGAGTGAGGGGAAAGGTTTGTGTGTTTTGTGGGTTTAAAGGGGTCAGCAGAGTGTTTTATTAGTGTGTGTCTTCTGTTGGTGTGTGTGTTGTGGGTGTAGAGGGGGCAGCAGAGTCTTGTTGGTGTGTGTTTGCTGTGTGTGTGTTTTGTTGGTGTAGAGGGGGAGCTGCAGTGTGTGTCTTCAGGGTGTGTTTTGTGGGTGGAGGAGGGGTGCAGAGTGTTTTGTTGGTGTGTGTGTGTGTGTCTGCAGTGTGTGGGTTTACAGGGGGCTGCAGTGGGTGTAGAGGGGGGGGGCTGCAGTGGGTGTAGAGGGGGGGGGGCTGCTGGTGTGTGTTATGGATGCAGAAGTGGCAGAGTCTGTTTTGTCGATTTGTATGTGTCTGCAGTGTGTGTTTTGTAGGTGCAATGAGTGGGCTGCAGTGTGTGTTTTGTAGGTGCAATGAGTGGGCTGCAGTGTGTGTTTTGTAGGTGCAATGAGTGGGCTGCAGTGTGTGTTTTGTTGGTGGAGGAAGGGTACAGAGTGTTTTTTGTGTGTCTGCAGTGTGTGGGTTTTACATGGGGCTGCAGTGGGTGTAGAGGGGAGGGCTGCTGGTGTGTGTTTTATGGATGTAGAGGGGCAGCAGTCTGTTTTGTTGGTGTGAGTGTAGAGGGGGGCTGCAGTGTGTGTGTGTGTGTGTGTCAGTGGGTGTAGATGGCGGAAGAGGGATGCAGAGTGTGTTTTGTGGGTGTAGAGGGGGGGCTGCTTTGTGTGTTTTGTGAGTGTAGAGGGTGGAGGAGGGCTGCAGTGTGTTTTGTGGGTGTAGAGGAGGAGGCTGCGCTGTTTGTGTGTGTGTGGAGTGTGCTGTGTGTGTGTGTGTACAATTTCCTTTTAATAAACTTGCAGTAAAATCATAAGAATGTAGACAATCTTGCTGATAAAAATTAATATGACTAAAAAAAATTAGCTTTTGTATGAAAAATTAAAAATAAATAGAAATAAGCCTACATTTAGCTTATAATAGTAATAAGTTTGTGTAGAAAGCCAGTGCATCAGAAAAAACAAGTCCTGTTAGGCATAATAAACTGAGGTTTAAGATAAACTCCTTCAATGTAAGCATATAGCATAACGAAGCCCTAATAGGGTTAGGGGACTAGTACCTAATGCCAGCGGCACCATAAATAAATAGTACAGACCAACGTCCCATATATCAGAGAAAAAAGGGGTACAGCGACCCACAAAGTGAACTCACTCAGTTTCTCCTGGAGTATCCAATCTCAGAATCTTCATAGGCGTGCAATCTCCCAGGTGATGGCAGGAACAAGTAGAAAAATAAGGCAGTGCACTGCCCAAAGTAACAGAAGGAGGCTCACGGTTTTAAGCAACAAAAAATAGATTTATTACATAAAAAGTGGACAAAAGGGTCCCCCCCTAGGCCACAGCAGGGGTCCACCAACTAGTTTCAGGCAAAAATGCCCTTTGTAATAAATCTATTTTTTGTTGCTTAAAACCGTGAGCCTCCTCCTGTTACTTTGGGCAGTGCACTGCCTTATTTTTCTACTTATAATAGTAATAATCCTCTCAGAACAGGACATTACTGGGCAATAATGCCCTGGCTGGGTTAAAGTCCCCCGGCTTCGCCTCGGGCCTTCAACTCTTTCAGCCGGGGCATTATTCGCCAGTAATGCCCTGTTCTGAGGGGATTATTACTTAAATATCACCACCGGAAACCCTGGGCATGAATCTGATGCATGAAAAATGCATTTACAGGCAACTTCATTACCTTAGCGGCTAACTGCTAAGGCAATGAAGGGGTTAACCACCCCTGCCAGGCTTATTGTGGGTAGCAGGGATGGGGGAAGGTGGTATTTGACCCTTGGTGGGTGTTCAGGCCTTGCTGGTGGACTTAACCCCCTTAATTACCATAGCCGTTAATGCTGCTAAGGTTATGAAGGGGTTAACCCCTCCCGCTACCCACCTGGTAGGCCTAAACACCCATGCTTGGGGCTACTACCCCCTTCACCCACCCCTGCTACCCACAATAAACAAAAATACACACAACGGCCCTACTACCCAGCGCCTAGGCCACCATTAACCATTCGGCTGCGTCCCCGCTAGCGCTGAGCGGGCGGCACTTGCGGCGGTTACTTACATATATAGCTATATGTAAGTACCCGCTCACGCTGTGTGCGCTCACCCGTGCTCGGCGCTTAAGTAAACAAACTATACTTTCCCGCGCGCTCAACTACCCGCAATGAATGGCTTTTATACTGGTTTGCTGAAGAGATACGTGTCAAATGTACGTTCCTCAAATAACAAAGTTAATACATTTTGCACCAGTGTGGTTGACGTAAAACGGGTGGGGAACGTCAGGCCCGAGGGCCGTATAAGGCCCATTTTGGTCTGGCCCTGCTAAGGCAACGGCTATAACCGGGGTCGCTCTAATTTTAAAAAAAATGGCCACCGCGCGCCCGATCGGGAAGAGAGAGGACAGCGTTATGGCTGGCACAAATGGCATCATCTTGGGGAAAACAACTGCCATTGGCTATGAAAGCTGTGATCAACTACAGTGCCTCTGTAATATAGACAACACTCGCTTAATTTCATAGGGTGACACATTTGCCCTTAACATCCCTTAGTCATGTATATCAGATCGGATCTGCTCTCCCGTGTATAAGAGCCTAACACTTTGTCAGCGTTGCTGTTTTGTATTGATTGTTGTGTAGATAATTAACAAGTGCAGTTCTATTTGCTCTGTACAAATTCTTTCTTTTCTTAACTACTATAACGTTCTAGTGTTCATCCTAAACTCTTCTATTTTAAACCGGTATTGATTGACGTGACCTTTTTTTGCGTGTAAGGTCTATTAAAAATGACCACTATTCTAATCTGTCCATATAATAAAACATGCATGTCTGTATTCCCTGAATTTTTCGTTGTCATTTTTGCAATTGGATATTTTGGTTTAAACTTGCATACTTTGAAATAAACTATACAAATTGGTAGGGGAAGTGACTTCATATTATTGCATCTGCATGATGAGAAGAAATGCCAATTACTTTACTGCAAACAATTAGGTTTTGTAGACGGCTAAAATGTAACTATCCAAAACAGAAATTCCCTAAACTTCTAGCGGAGTGGTACTAACCCTGCACCCCATATCTTTAGACATCCTGGAAAGATATTCCGTAGTACCTATTGCATTCTATTTTTAGGCCTATACATTTGAAAGGCGCTGAAATCTTCCCAAGAAACCTTCATGGAATATTGAGTAGGGACCTATTTCTAGCAGAAAAGGAAAGTGAACCATCGAATTGAAAAGCTGGTCAGCAATGTTGCCAAATCTTTTTCCTTTCAAAGATTTGTAATGCATCACCAGTGACCAGAATTAACTTTCTAATGGAGAAAGCGTGCCCCAGTAATTTACATTTGGTCTGTCACCTCATAATCACATGTATGTGAGGATAGAAATGCGTTGACCACAACAATCCTCCGCTACACAATTATGCAGATGTCAAACTTCTGCACTTCAATAATTATTTGTGAGCTTGACGGTTCTTGGGTTTCATGCATGGTGTGTATCTGTGGAATTATACAAATCTTGTCCTTATTTATATTGTATACTGTAGATATCTTTGCAACTCATTTCAAAACCATAAGTTTAAGGTGTTATAATTGAGTTATTTTGAAGTGTAAATGCAGTGCATGTTCTAACAAAGATGAGCTGTTTGATGAGATTTTGCCTGTGACAACACTGTTTTATTCTATTATATTCACTGTTTTTATTCATAAAAAAAATCATAACTAAGGCCTCGGCCATGCTCCCGGCTGGCGCGCTGAGGCGCAGGGAAAGCGGGTGCTTTCTCTGGACTTGCGGTTGCTTACCGCACTCGCTGTCAGCGGGCCGTCAGGGGGCGGGCGCGTCACTGGCCGGGTGGCGGGCCAGTGACGTCACGGAGTTGGTTCGCCCTCATTGGAAGACCCGCTCACGTGACCGGCCTGTCGCGCCGGCAAGCGGGGGAATTTTAAATTCCCCTAAGACCTTCGCTTCCGCAAGCGCGCGGAAGCGCAGGTGAGCCCCTACTAAAGCCGCTCTAATTGCGGCTGTAGGGGCTCAGTGCTGAGCGAGAGCGGGCGTCAGCATGCTTCCGCCAGCAAGCGCTAAACATGGCCAAGGCCTAAGAGAGGACAGATTGCATCAACCTTTCAAAAGTCATCCTTTGCGCAAATTTTTAAACTTGCCCACAATTAGTTCCTAATTTAAATTCACCCATTTCTTTCTGCATTCTCAAGATGTATGTATGTATGTATATCATTAATGCACATACAGCACGCAACCAATTTAAAGTAACCAACATACAACAAAAAACAGGAACGTGGACCAACATCTAGGATATATCTCCATAGCCAGAAAACACCTACACTGTTTTTGAAAGGTCACAATTTCTATTCACTACAAGTCCCTTAAATAAACCTGTGCTATCGGTTGTATATCACAGGACATCTCCTGCACTTGGACTGGAAAGCAAAGTGACCAAAGACACAGGCCATACTGGGATACACTTTTGCCACGGTCAACATTTTTTATTTGAGCAAATTAGGTCAGATCTAAGCTTCACTAGTCTTCTAATTATCGCAGGGATCTTCCTGTATCGGCTGGTTTGGGAGTTGTTGGGCATCCCAAATACTGATTTGGGGAAGCTTTTTTTTGTCTTTTTAATTCATGGTAATTTTGCTAGATTTCAGGATTCTGTGGGATGGGATAGTGTTGTAAGAGATGAGGTCTTACTGAGTTCTGTTAAGAACTCCGCTTGTGGGGCGCTTACATTTTCCAATAGGGACTTGTAGAGCTAACATTTATTCTCACGATTGTCTAATGTCACAATTGCTTCTTTTTCAGGTGACATACAGCATGTTTGGTGCTTCAAGGAAGAAGTTTGTAGAGGGGGTCGAAAGTGACTACCACGATGAAAATATGTATTATAGCCAGTCCTCGATGTTTCCACATCGGTCGGAGAAAGATGTAAGTATTTTTTGTTGTGTTCTTGCAATTGCATCATAACGATGTCTATTAAAGGCCAATCGTTTGCTTTGTGTAAATGTGAAAACACAGAACTGTTACACAGTCATTGCTGGAGGTAGCCTGTGATGCATGCAGCACAGACCTGGTATTGTACCTGTACACTGTAATGAGCAGGCATTCAGGATGTACTGAAGTCATAATAACTTTATTTCATATTGCACTGTTCTCCCAATAGAACTCAAAGCGCTTCACAATGACAATATAGTGTGCTGTAAGCAGCATTGTACATAGAATTTTTACAGACACAGTCCCTGCCCAGATGAGGTTACACACTCTTCCTGTATACTCTAGATTTTATTAAAGGGTATTTTATAAATTGACAAGATAATGTCAGACATTTATATATATATTTATTTATTTTATATAGCTATGGCTCTGCCTTTGAAGCAGTCCCAAAGATTTGTCACATACAGTACATGGTAAAATTAGAACTGTTTCACTTAATTGCACCTCTAAATAGGCATAAGTGAACAAATATACTGCAGTCTTCCGTCCCCCTACAAAATAAAACAATTCCCTCTGCAAATAATTTTTGATGATCAGGAGTAGCTCCCAGTCCCACCCTGTTTACTCTACACATTAATACTGCTTTGTATTACAGGACTATTAAGTGTGAGTGACAGAGGCATAATTAATTGGTTTTTAGAAAATCAAATTCCTTTTAATCATCATCCACCTTCTTACTCACTTCATCACGAGGGAGTCCCTAGCATTAACAGGTTCTCGTCGTATTTGTAGAAATACCAGGGTACTTCAGCATTTGGCGGTTTGAATCTATATGGACAAAGGGTGGGCGCTCTCCCTCATGTTTTGGTTACAAAAAAAGTTTTTGTGTTCTGGTTTTGCCAAAAAGACGAGTTGGTTTTGGTTGTTTGCCAAATTTTGGGGGGAAAACTCCAAATAAGTAGGAAAAGGTAAAATCGTATGCACACATTTGGAAAACTAAAATTAATGCAATAGAAAAATGTTAAAACATTTTTAAGATATGTCGAGAAATACCTAGAGATGGGCACTTGACCTGGTGTTCTGGTATTGACTTCGATCCTAAATAATTTTAGGGTTTGGTCCTAAACTTTGTTTTGAAATGCAATGTTGTGATTTCAAACACATGGTTTTGCCCGTTAGGTCAGGACGGCTTTTTTTCCGCCTGCGTTTTTTCCCCCCTCTACTTACTGATTCAAACGGATATTTACGGTCACACAGTTGAGGGTGATTTATGGGGGGGGGAGGGTTTAGAGGTGATATGGAAGAAGGGTTTTAAACAGGTCCTGTTTGTTTAATCTCATTTGGATCTGTAAGAATGCTTTGTAAAGCTAGTCATAAATCAAAGGTATTAATACCCTTGGTATTGAAAAGTAATGAAAGTGGTTGACCTGGTTAACGCAACTGTCACATTTATTTATTTTTTTGTATTTCCAATTTTGGTCATCTTTTTGAGCATGAGTGCATTCCAGAGTCTTCCTGTTTTGGAGATAATTTTGATTTGTTTTATTGGTAGAATAGTGTCTGTGTTAAATATGGCCCCCCCAGCAACGTCTGGGGAAACCATGTCTTTGGACGCATGGTGTGCATAAAACACACCTGTTCAAAGGGATGTAGTCACTGGTAGTTTCTATACAATTAGGCTCATTTGCTTGCATGCAGTCATCTTAGCGGGCAATTTATTACACTGCAATAGTGCCGATCAAGGCACTATTATAGTTTAATGAATGACCCAGTTAGTCTCTCAAATCCATCAGTAAAGCTCATTAAATAAGGGGGTCTCCTGCAATTAGCACCAGTGCTACTGTTATGTACTGGAGTGGAACGTTTCTGGGGTTGTAATTCATATTGACAAAAAGTGGAAATATTCCTGCTTTATTCTGCAGACCGTTGTTTAAGTTGCATAGTGATTGTTGTTTTCTCTAACAAAATTCTTCTTTTTGCTATTCAGATGCTGGCATCTCCATCACCATCCGCATCGGGTCAGTTGTCCCAGTTTGGGGCAAGTTTATACGGGCAACAAAGTAAGATCTTTATCTTTGTGTAATTATTTTTTTTAATTATATATTGTGATTTTTTTTTTATTTTATATATATATGGGTGGATTTTATGTACCTATTCTGTTCCTGGAGAACCTTAGATCATTTTCAATTGGTCTTTTATTGGATTAACAATCTTCTTTATAAATTATATTGTGCATGAATTTTTGATAAACTTCTGTGTTCTACAGAAAAATCTATTTAAAAAATGTTAGTTTCTGCAATATATGGTATCATAACCTGCAAACATAAGAAATTTGACAATGTGATTTTTGTGTAAATAAGATCTAAGAAAATGAAACTTTAGAGAGTTTTATCTCCACCCTGTTTCATTGCCCTCACGATGAGGTACTTTCCATCTCGTAACACACACTGCTTTTCTGCCCCATTCCCTTTTAAAGCAGAGGTACATTTTTAAAAAAAAATTGAATAGTTTTTATGAGGTTTCCTGACTTTGCTAAGCTGTTAAAGGGTTAAGCTTAGGTGCTATAATGTAAGATGCAGCGTTCTAGGATTCGCAGCTCATAGCTCACCGTGTTTAAAATTATTCTAGAAAATGCTTTATATTGACAGAGTACATTGGCATGTTTCCTAATATAGAGAGATTAGATATTGTTTAATAAATGAATGTGTTTGTTATGACTTTGTGATTTTTAAATATATATATATATATATATCAAAACAAAACAGAAATAATAAAGGAGCGCCTAATGCAACAACCTGCCTAACTGTGAATAAGTAGCCAACTGCGTTGATACAACCTATGGGGTGGCTAAAGTGAAATAATATAATTAAAAAACCCTATGTGATTCTAAGATAAAATGTGTAATAACTTTAATACAAAGTGTACATGACAAAATTGTTAAAAAATGCTTCTGGAAAAAATAAAAATAAAAATATATGTTGTAATACAAAAAATATATCTAGAAAAATGAAAAATATAAAAAATATGAAAAAATGAAAATAAAAACTTTTTCCAAAAAACTATTAAAAACTTTTAAAAAACCTTAAAAGTCACAGAGTCCTGTTCCAAGTGAATGCATCCAGGTATAGGCAGCCCGTTTATAAGGGATCACAACTCCCTAGGAATACCTATGAAAGAAAAAAGAAAAAAAAACAGGCGCACACCTAGTGCATTAAAGTTTAACAATAATTTTATGGAACATTTAAAATCAGACAAATGCCCACTCACAAGTATAGCGTTATTAGAAAGCAGTTATGAGATTGGCCCTCATAAGCCAGTGGTGCCGTTCGAGCCTGTAATGGTGTCCTCTCGTGCGCGGTCTCCTTCTACCGGAAGTGACGCTCACCCGGTCTGGTGTCCCGCACAAAACGGAAGTCCCTCCAGGAAACCGAGGCCTCTCCTGACTGCCTCTAGCTGCTGCACCACCAATCAAGCCAACCGATGTGTCCAATGATCTGCTTTGCTGAGCCTCCCACAAGCTGCGTTCCTCTCAGTCTGCTCTCAGTGGGACAAATGTCTGCTCTGCTCTAGCCACGCCCTACGCGTTTCGTCATCGATGATGACTTCTTCAGGGGATACCCATTGGTTGTATCCCCACAGTATTTATAGTGAGGTTCATTTGCAAACATAATTAAAAACAATTAATCAATTACAACATTAATAAAACACTTTAAACTAGTCCGTTGGTACAATTACTAATACTACACTGATCACAATGGACAAGTTCTAAGGACCACACTGTACTATTGGAGAATTTTATAGCTCATAAGGTGTTAACAATTATATATGGGTAGAAAAAATGAATATTATACTGAAACTACCTATTTGTGCAATAGAGATAATTGATAAATGTATTAAATCAATATGTAGTGCCATATAGATATGTGGCTACTGATTGAATTACCAAGTACTTACTAGTTGGATAGAATCAACCATCCTTAATGACAATAGATGACAATTAGTTGTGATTCTATTCACAAAACATGATTAGCAATTTGGAACAAGATTTAATTGAGAGATCCCAAGAATTGGAGAATATTATCAAAACTGAATACCATCAATTAACCCCTTTATAGTATGTTCAGCAAACAATGTGCTACATAAATTAAACAAATCAGATCTTAGGGCATGGTATAATACCTGTTAAATAATCCATCTGTGATTGATTGCAATTGGAGTCAGAGGTGGAGCAAAGAAGATGGTTTAAACAAAAACAGAAGAATGCTCAGAAGGCTAGCAATGAAGTGATGAAGTGACTATGTATAAATGGTGTATAATATATGTGATATTAAATATTAAAGTGTTTGTGATGTAGTAATAAAGTAAAATGGAAAATTTGTAATGATAAAATATATTAATATAAAGATTAGATATTAAAGTGATTGGATAATATTGTATGTGAGTGCGGTCTACAATATGTAGGCCGCACATCAAGAGCCCTAAGCACGAGGTTTTTAGAGCATCGAAGAAATATAATCAATGGGTGTTTAACACACAATCTCTCCCGCCACTATTGTAATGAACATTCGAAAGATCCTAGGTCCTTACGAGTTATGGGCATCGAGTTTATTCCCCCTACATTTATGGGTGGTGATCGTTTCAAAAGATTGTGTATGAGGGAGACCTATTGGATGTATATTCTAGATACTTTGCACCCAAGTGGACATAATGATCACATAGACATTAGCACCATAGTGTGATCACTCCAGGTGGGTGATCCTTCGGAGGTCTGGTTTGAGTGCTTCGGCACTCCCTCTGAACTATGGTGACATGTCAACTCTCTAAAATATTCATCCTTCACAGAATTTTTTGAGGCATTTATTGCATTGCATTCCATTATAGCTATATATATTCCTAATAATGCATTGTACTGCGGATGTGTCTGTTTGAGTCCAAAACAGGTCTCAACATATATGTTCACATTTTTATACATTTTACACGTCATTACCAATAGAATTTATACATTAACTCATATCATCAACTTCACATTTATATTTCATTATTAAATATTTGGATAATTACCTAAACATACACATTATCCAATCACTTTAATATCTAATCTTTATATTAATATATTTTATCATTACAAATTTTCCATTTTACTTTATTACTACATCACAAACACTTTAATATTTAATATCACATATATTATACACCATTTATACATAGTCACTTCATCACTTCATTGCTAGCCTTCTGAGCATTCTTCTGTTTTTGTTTAAACCATCTTCTTTGCTCCACCTCTGACTCCAATTGCAATCAATCACAGATGGATTATTTAACAGGTATTATACCATGCCCTAAGATCTGATTTGTTTAATTTATGTAGCACATTGTTTGCTGAACATACTATAAAGGGGTTAATTGATGGTATTCAGTTTTGATAATATTCTCCAATTCTTGGGATCTCTCAATTAAATCTTGTTCCAAATTGCTAATCATGTTTTGTGAATAGAATCACAACTAATTGTCATCTATTGTCATTAAGGATGGTTGATTCTATCCAACTAGTAAGTACTTGGTAATTCAATCAGTAGCCACATATCTATATGGCACTACATATTGATTTAATACATTTATCAATTATCTCTATTGCACAAATAGGTAGTTTCAGTATAATATTCATTTTTTCTACCCATATATAATTGTTAACACCTTATGAGCTATAAAATTCTCCAATAGTACAGTGTGGTCCTTAGAACTTGTCCATTGTGATCAGTGTAGTATTAGTAATTGTACCAACGGACTAGTTTAAAGTGTTTTATTAATGTTGTAATTGATTAATTGTTTTTAATTATGTTTGCAAATGAACCTCACTATAAATACTGTGGGGATACAACCAATGGGTATCCCCTGAAGAAGTCATCATCGATGACGAAACGCGTAGGGCGTGGCTAGAGCAGAGCAGACATTTGTCCCACTGAGAGCAGACTGAGAGGAACGCAGCTTGTGGGAGGCTCAGCAAAGCAGATCATTGGACACATCGGTTGGCTTGATTGGTGGTGCAGCAGCTAGAGGCAGTCAGGAGAGGCCTCGGTTTCCTGGAGGGACTTCCGTTTTGTGCGGGACACCAGACCGGGTGAGCGTCACTTCCGGTAGAAGGAGACCGCGCACGAGAGGACACCATTACAGGCTCGAACGGCACCACTGGCTTATGAGGGCCAATCTCATAACTGCTTTCTAATAACGCTATACTTGTGAGTGGGCATTTGTCTGATTTTAAATGTTCCATAAAATTATTGTTAAACTTTAATGCACTAGGTGTGCGCCTGTTTTTTTTTCTTTTTTCTTTCATATATATATATATATAAAATAAATTAATTATTTTTTTTAGGTGGCCAAGTTTACCCGTAATTCTACATTTCCAATCTTGTGTTGTGATTGAGACGACACACTTTTATTTCCACAATAACAAGGCACCACCACTGTACTCTCAGTACACATTTTTGTATTTAATACTTTATAAAAGCGAGTGAATTTTAGGGAGAACGTGTTTTCTAAGCACAAATAACGCTGTTTTATTTGGTAGGGGTTTTGTGGTCCTTTCAATATAGCAGTTTTGGTTGTCAGTAACTTGTAGTAGTGGGCCCACTAATTCCTTCTTTTATTTATTCATGTTTTTTCATTTGGCTGCTATAAATGTTGGATACACACTTGTGGATTCCTGAATACTATAGAAAATAATATGCAGTAAGAATGTGTTGAGATTGAAACCCACATGGCAACGTTAAGTTATGACAATGGCACTTCATTGATATGACCAAAATACAACTACAATCTTACATTTAAGAAACAGATAGTCTCTTTGTCCCTTATACTTGGGCAGACACATGTTGCTTACATGTTTAGTGTGTGTGGGATGAAGCAGTCTTTGGTCTTGCAGTGTACATGGGGGAAGGAGAGGGGGGGGCAGAAAGGGTCATGACTCATGGTATAAGATTAATATATTTTTCTATTGAATGTAGGTTTACAAAAATCTACACTCTATTTAACATGCATAAATAACTGAAATGAAGGCAGCTGTGATTCCGGTGACACATTTGTATGGCGGAGGCCAAGTTAAAAAAAATAAATTGGTGGCCTGTACTCTTTATATATTAGTCCGTAGAGAGACATTTTTGTTTCCTTTTTCATATCGGTGAAAGTGAACCATCAGAGCTATATTTATGGCGGTATCACATAATGCACATTTGCTTTTAATCTGGAATAGATAACCATGTAATGAGTTTTGAATTATGTGATAAGGATGAAATAACATTTAGTAAGCAGCACTGGGGCTTCTAAGTAACTCATACAATCACAAATGTGACAAATCTGGTATATTCTAGTGTTTCCCAGAAAAAACGGGTGAAACTTCTATAATTTTGACTCCTATGCTAGACAGGCATAATATGATACCATAATCTTTGTTACAGTACATCCTGTTAAATGAGTAGTGCATTGGTTATATCACCAACAAACTTGCATGTGAAATTACCATTTAAAAAGTAAATGTCCAGTAGCCATATTCATTCTCTAGGAACTGTAGATTTGTTACAGATTGTAATGCCTTTTACTGGACCAACACGAGCACTTTTCATGAATCTCATTGTGCGTGTGTGCGGCTTTTCTGATCAATCTGAAATCATGAAAGTTGGTTCTTGAATTGGAAGACCCATGTTCCAGCCTATGAATGGCCCATATTTAATTTAGTATGTATATGTTTCTTGATAGCTTTTCACAGACGCAATCGATGTAAAAAAATTAATGAAACATTAACGTAAACATTGGGGAAAAGAGTCACGAAATAAAGATCTGCGCTAACTCCTATTGATATGAATAAATATAAAATGATCTCCAAGTAATCGGTAGATTTAGTGCTAAATGTGAAAAGCCGGCTATTCGCTGTTATACCTTATACATCTATTCATTTCATTATTTTATGAATTTACACATTGCTCGCCCAACATAGAATCATTAAAGGACCTACCTTTTTAGTTGTAACAGTTTGCATCCATTTTATATTCTGAACGGATCACACTATGGGTGCTTGCGCGTCTTTTTTCTTTGTGTTATTAGGACACTGAGTACCTGCACCCAAAGGGCTTACAATACAAGTGTTAAGAGACAGTAGGATGGTGCGGTGGTAAATGCTAGTGAGAAGCAGAACAACGCACAGTTTACAACAATACATTAAGTTCTATTCGAGGAGTTATTGACCTTTTGTACCTTAATCACCCCTAAGGGACCAACAAGGTCCCCAATTGCCCTGTACCAATAATTTTACATATGATGTATCGGTACCCTATCAATATTTTGATTTCGTATGAATGACGGAGTTCAACTGTGCCAGTAGCTCGACTGAAACATTTAGTACCAGGCCCTCTCTTTTTAGTAAGTACGTGTAACGAACAGACATACTAATGGGTGGGTCCCTATCGACCACGCATTTGTGGCGGAAGATAAAGAAGCTTTCACACGATGTATCAGCCGCGTATTATTTAACAGAATAAAAGTAATAACATTTTATAAAGAATGGAAACAAATGTTTTATGTCTCGAATTTAGATCATTTTATTCCAAAAAAAAATGTCATCTTCAACAAATTCCAGCACCTTCTTAATCATCCCATGAACCCCTTCCAATCACCCCCTGGGGGTGAAATCACCCCTGGTAAGGAACCCTCGTCTATTCCCACTTATCATTGAAAAGGGGGGAGGGTGTGCCTTGATCCTAAAGTGTTGCTCTTTCTTTTGTAGTGTTTCATTAAATGTAGCCAAGTGAGTATATTTTTATGTGTGTAGAAGTGCATGTTTTGAATCATCTTTTATGGTCATGCTATCTCCCCATGACCAGGATGGATCCAATATAAATTGTCTTATACATCAACTTGTACAGGCAAGCCTATGTGAAACACCCGCCCGCTCCCCACCGAGGGTCTGCAGCACATTGCAAAGTGTATCTGGTGTTTATGCCTGTGAACATGTTAAGGGAGATCTTTAATTGGGTTTCTCATTTTTAATTGCATAAACTGATTTGAATGCCAACACATTCTTACTTATTTTAGTTGTTGTTGTGATGATCCTTCAGCAAAACATATTGTGTTATTGACAGCCTAGTTGGATGTCGAGCAAAGCAGGGTGGCAAAAAGAGCACTGTGCTTATTGATTTTCCTCTTTTAAATATGAACAACCAAGGAGAGGATCTATAATGGACCGTGAACAATAGATTTGTTTTTGTACATATACTTTAAACAGCCAGACGTGACTGTAACACTGCATTATAATGAAGCATTATAGACTGCTCAATAAATACTGTTAACAATAAAATGCCCGTATCCAGTTATTTAGTGTGAAACTGGCAGTAAAATATCTATCTCTAAAGGTGCAGTTCCACTTGTTTCAATGTCTGTTTACATATTTGCAACATTTTTGCAGTAGGCTACTATAAAGTTTAAATATTGATGAGTAGTATTGTTCTCGCCTCTTTCAAATAGTGTCCAGCTTTAAAGTCGCCACAATATTCTTTCCTCGATTTGTAGATGTCTGTAAACAAAACCATTGTAGAAATTGTCCAGTCTAGCTAGAGCCGTGTGCAATACATGTTCAGTGCTATTCGATTGTTTTGGGTGCTTTAAACATGCAAAGCTGCTTAACATATGCGTGTTCCATTTTAACAACTACAGATTATGTGTTGGATGGTGGGGCCACATGTTGATCCTGCAGTCTGTGTACAGTGATCATTTAGGAAGTTCTGTGGCACAGTTTTTCCGTAATTTGCCCCATTTATGTGCCATCTGTGCTGATCTAGTTGCTTTAGGGGATGGCTTCAGATGTGGTTCGGAGTGGTAGGAAGAACTGGCTATTCAGCTTTTATTGGAAAAGGGAAGGAGGATAGAATACAGGCTATAGATAATCCCTTGACAATCTCAGTCCAATTAACCCCTTTTGCCGTTTTATGCTCCTGAATGAGCATCTTTAATATGAAGACCTTTGCCTTGTGTTGATTTATAAAAAGAAAGGTAAATGTGGCTTTTCCCACGTTATGCTTATACTGTTTGTGTATATGTTAAAAACACCAAAGCAAACGAACGCAGTAACATGCGTAATATGCAATTGTAAATGCCTCCGACCTACAGTTTCAAATAAAAATGGTATATATTTTTTTGTGGAGAGGAAATGGGATTAGATTTTACACATTGATGAAAGTGAGATTCTTGTCATCAAGAGCAGGTACATAACTTGGAAACAGAATTTTTTTTATTTTATAGTAAAAAAAAAAAAAAGTAATCCTTACAAATCTACAGACCACGAGGAACTGCTAAAATAAAAATAAAAAACATGAGATACTTCAAGGCTAGAACCCCAGGATTACAGACCAATAAATACAGAGCCACTTGAATACTCAGGGGAAAAAAACCTATTGGACTATAAACAAAAAAAGAAAATTGTGTGCCACACACCTGCCCACCCCCAACTTGAAGCTCTACATAAAATAGCCAAAGATCTCCAACCGTTACTCCATAAAGAAGGTAAGGGGAGGTCAGAGAATGCTTTTCTCTGTCTACCACGAGCCACCCAACCAGAAAAATGGGGCAGATTCATCAGGCACCGGGAGAGGTTAGCTCACCAGATCTGGCGTTAACTCCCATTGACTTGAATGGGAGTTAACGCCGGTTGGGGTGCGCTAGCCCATACTGACGCTTGATTAATCTTCCCTATTTTGAGGAGTTCCCTCTGTCCTCCTGTGGCACATTCCCCTGCCAACATAGCACATTTGAAGCCTGTTCACACATACAAATTACACCAAAGATATGAATACCACAAACCCATCAATACTACAAAATTATGGCCTCTTTTTTTTGTGGGTCATTTAATGTACCTACCCTATCTTATATGGCAAAAACTCCCAACAGAGGATTGTATTTAGATGAAACATGATAGACCCTGAGAAAACAAGCGATCAAGAAAAAAAACCACATCTGTGGGAGCACACGTCTGCAGCACTGGTCACAAGACATGAGTCACCATATTGAAGGCACACAAAGATGGAAAAACATAGGAATATAAACTCAGAAAAATGTAGCACTCTACATATAGACTTAGACTGCATTAAGGTATTCTAGTCACATTATCCTCTACAAAAGTGTTCCACCACTCATATTTTTAGATTTTACTAATACGCTGTGCTATGTATGCCCTCTATCTACACTCCATCAGATACTTTCTGCACCAAACACTGTCATTTCCTACTTTTACTCCTCTGCATTTCCTTCTTGCATTACTGCCTGGCGCTAACCATTTCCATTACACCGTTTTACATATGCATCTCCAGTTTATTGATGTATTGAGAGAGATATGTTTAGATTTCTCTCTCTCTCTCTCTTTCTCTTTCTCTCTCTTTCTCTCGCTCTCTTTCTCTCTCGCTCTTTCTCTCTCTGTCTGTAATCACTTGTGAGCACATTCACATGTCTTGGACAGGTCTGCAACCCTGCCCGTCCCCATTATCACGAAGCATACAGTGCTTTCACTGCGGCAAGGGATTCTGGGAAATGACATGCAAATGAGCACACCGTGTCACCTTTTGCCTTAAATCATTTTTTTTTTACATGGAACCCTTATATGTTAATGCTTGCTGTTCACACAGCTTTTAAGTACAGGATGGGATTAGATGCAAAGCCATTGAAACAACTCACAGACAGCTGTTTCGACCTTTGGGGTCTCATCAGTGTGAGGCTGGTTGTAAACACACACAATGTATTATAATTATTATTTTTTTTAATCATGGGGTCTCCGGAGCTGAACCCCGTTAATTTCAGCTCCGGCGACCCCCTGCTTCGAAGATACTTGCCACTGAAGTAGGTGCCAGTAGTGCTCCTGCTGAGCAAGCTCCCAAGTCACATGGGCCAATAGGAAGCCGTTCCAGTTATGTCACGGCGACCATCCGCAGGGCGCAAAATCTTTGAACAGCGAACATATTGTGAACCCTGGTAGCCAAGAAGAGCGGCACCTACTTCGGAGGTAAGTATCTGCAGAAGCAGGGAGTTCCCGGAGCTGAAATTAACAGAGTTCAGTGTAGAAAAGGAAAACTGGCACACAGTCAAAGAAGTGGGTCCCAAGAAGAATGATCCTTTATTTAATCCATAAAACAAACGGAGGTAAGCACCCTCCTACGCGTTTCGTGTACACCCGTACACTTTATCAAAGAGTTCAGCTCTGGAGACCCCCCTGCTTAAATGCTATATCAAAACAAAAAATCCCCAGGCATGGATTGCCGCTTTAAAGTTCATGTTTTGAAAGCGTAGTTTTTGTTATTTTGTGTTATTCCGTTCTATCCAAATCAAGTACTTCTGTCCTTTAAAGTACATTGCTGTCTCTCCTTTATCTGTCTTAAGCACCTTGGTCCGTCTGCACATCCAACACTTCTCATTCCATATCCTTCATCTAACTAGAGCACATTCATCCTCCTGACTTCCTGCGGCGTCTCTTCATTCATCTGTCCTTACAGCGGTGGTGCTCAGCTCCAGTCCTTAAATAGGTCAGGATATCCCTGCTTCAGCACAGGTGGCTCAATCAGAGAGACTGCGCCTCTGAGCTTAAGCTGGGATATCCTGAAAACCGGACATGTTGGGTTGTGGGGGGGGGGGGGCATGAGGACTGGCGTTGAGCACCCCTTCCTTACAGCACCCTGCATAGTCTCTCATTCGTATGTCCAGAGAATCTCCATCCTTCTGCCCTGACAACCCTGCATCCTCTTTCCTTCTGTGCACAGCACCTCTATGTTCCTTTGCTTTTCATTCTTGGTTTAAAAGCCTTATTAAAAAGAATAGCTATTTGTGATAATATGCCACAATAATTGCATTTTATCTGTATATCGGTGGCCTTCCTTGGTCCTTGACCTTTGTCAGTATGTGCACGTCTCTGTGCCGAGTTCTTTTTTGCATCTGATGCTTCTCTGTTCATAGGCTATATTTCTTCTTCTTTTACTCATTTTGCAGATGAAGTGACAAACCACCACCTTTAACTTAATTTACAGCAATTTAGATGAAAACATCCTTCTTTGTAACACTCTTTTAAATCTGTCTTTTTACATGACTTTGGCATTGAGGCTACATTGAATGGAGGTGTAAATGTGATGATATATTCAATTGGAAGCAATACAATTCTACTGTTAAAAGTTGTAGCTTCAGAAACATAGCCTATTGAAGATTCAACCTTATTTTACTTTCAATTACAATCTAATTTAATAACAACCTGGCCAATCTAGAAACCTAGATTTGTATATTGCCTATTCAAATAATACATGTGACCACACATACATTTTTTTACATTGGTTTCCGAACAGTGTGACTATTGGTGTTTAAAACGTTGTATATTAGTGTATCCGACAACACCGAGTACCGACCTGCAGTACAATGTTTAACCTCACATGTTTATTGGTATGTTTAGAACTTTGGTCTTTGATTGGCCGTGACCTTGTGGTTCCAGGATCCTCCTGGTCTTATTACAGTTATTGTTCTTTACTTACCAGGATCTTCCCTGTCTTGTTTACTTATTGGGACTTTACATTGGGAATGCTCTTCCAATCTCAGTTAGGCGGTCTTCTCTCTTTAGATTGAAGACCAACTCCAAAGATGTATTTGTTTCAAGAATACGTTGAGAGCATAGAAGAACATTGTAATTTTGGCATTTTATATTACTGCATTTACATCGTATTTCATATTACTTTTGTTTATCAATTCTTGGCTTGCTTATGTACAGTGCTGCAAAATGTGTCACCTTATAAGTAACCACCTTGTTGCTCCTTAGGGAGACTAGGTATCATGTTATCTTAAAGCGGTAGAACACTTACATTTATAATCTCTCTTTGGTTATAAGGAGTGATGTCGGCATGGTCATAGTTGCCCAACCAGTTTCTGACTCTATGATGAATGAGCCGTGTGTGTGTGTGTGTGTGTGTGTGTGTGTGTGTGTGTGTGTGTGTGTGTGTGTGTGTTTTATATATATATTTTATTCTTTTGCTATTTTTATTTTACAGGTGCACTAGGCCTTCCAATGAGGGGGATGAGCAACAATACTCCTCAGTTAAATCGCAGCTTATCACAAGGCACTCAGTTACCGAACCATGTAACGCCGACAACAGGGGTACCAACAATGTCACTTCATACGCCACCATCACCGAGCAGGTATGTGAGGGCCTGCTTTACATGAAAAGGAATTGCTTGGGTCAAGTTGCTACACTGTGTATTGCGTCATGTTAAAACCAAAATCGGTTGTTTGCTGTAATCCAGTTATGTTCTTCAAGCTAAACAACTAGATTGAAAGCATATATTGTGTAGGAGGTTATTTTTGCCTTCAACATATATAATTGGAATTTTTCTTAATGACTTAATATATGTAATATATATTTGTCAAAATATGCATGACTAATTGAAGTGTGTCTTGATCATCATATCAAACAGAAAATATAATAAATAAAGAATATATATATATATATATATATTTCATTGCAGTGATCTCTGCTATTGTTGAGTGCTGTAATATTACATATCACATACAAATTGTTTAATTAAGAGTTCCTTTTTTAGGTGCGGTGATGTGAACAATGTGACTTAGTTTTCTGGATATTCTTCTTCAGGGGCATATTGCCGATGAATCCCAGGAATATGATGAACCACGCCCAGGTTGGACAGGGCATTGGAATTCCCAGCAGGACAAACAGCATGAGCAGTTCGGGGTTAGGCAGTCCTAACAGAAGCTCGCCCAGCATAATATGTATGCCAAAGCAGCAGCAACCATCACGGCAACCTTTTACTGTGAACAGGTGAGAGGTGTGGCTGCCTGTTCCCAAAGCGATTAGTCAACAACTCTCTTAAATTATAACTTAAATGGTGGTTTATTGTCACACATAGCTATGTAACGAGCATGTCAGGGGGATATCAAGTCTTCTGTTTTTGTCAGGTCTGTTCCTTAAATGTGCATTAATTATTAGATCACTATTCAGAACTATATATGGTTTGTGTACTCTTTCAATGACTGTAATATCTTCTTTTGTTAACTCAATTTTCCAATGATATACCACCGTATGTTTTAGACATAAAGAATTGAGACTCACTTTTACTACTGCTTTTATGTGCTCCTTCTAAGTCTTCTTCAGTCCATTGTGTCTCTTGTTCATTTGGCAATATGATCAGAATATGGTTGATGACTATGATACCTGTGGAGTATTTGGAGTTGCTGGAATAGGTGGCGAATTATGGTGGCTGACGTCTTATGAGTATCGGAACACCGTTCAAAATAAAAGTCCGTATTTACGTAAAATTGTCAATCACTCGTTAAAATATCAGTAGATTTCAGTTGGGAAACATCCAGAACGAAAAAAAAAGATTTTATTACAAAAGCTGATTTCCTCATTAACCAACATTGGATTGGCATTTAAACAGCCTGTCAATTTTAACTCTGTTTGGACTCCGTTTGTCCTTCAGTTTGGTTCAACTACTGTTTATTAGAAAAGGTGAATAAACCGCTCGTCCGTGTATTATATTTGGTGCTTAAATGCGATATGTAACAGGTGCTTTGAGGGAAAAAATAGAATATATTACAGTGTAGATCCCAGAAGGATCAGAAAAGGCTCCCTCATATGATCAGCACTCAATGTTAGTACACTGTGATGAGACTCGTAATAGTCTATCGGTATCAATACCTTAGAATAGAACAAAAAGGTGTGGCCCTTCTCGACCGGGTAGGTTCAGGAAAAATAATAAAATTTTATTGGTTCATTATAGTAGATCAGGATTAAAAATACATATAAAACATTCAAACATTAAAAAAACCCCGTATTGAAGTGGTTAGGTGAATTGGCAATAAATTGCTATATTATGTTTCACCATGGGCGTCTAAATAGCGATTATCACTGTTAGTGGACAAGCAGGTAAGTATGCTCCTTCAGGCCTCAAATGGCGGAAGGAGTATTTATCAGAGATGTGGTCTCTGTATATATGCTGGTAAGTTGGCAAAAATACAGGTAACCTCTATCTAAGGGTGCAATAATACCTATTCAAAAGTGTGTCTAAGGGCACTGTATAGTATTTTTGAATGAATAACACAGTGATAGATTCTAATGCCTCTTTATGGAAATATGAGCGATAAGATTGAAGCCCCCAACTGCGGGCAAAACCACCTGAGACACACTTGCAGGTAATGCTGGTTAAATGCAAGTCTTAAGTATAACACATTCTTGTTCCTGCAGATATATGGTGGATACTGGTATCTCGTGTGAACAATAGATGGTATGATGAAGGCCCCCACTGCGGGCAAAACCATATAAGTCGCTGTACTCCTGCTATCAATACAAGCCTGTCTTCCCAAATGCTGCTGTCTCTGTTCGCTGACGCTGCCACTTCTGATGACGTCACTCGTGACGTCACCACGTCCCGACGATCGTTTCGCGTAGACTGACACGCTTCTTCAATACTCCTCCCCTTGAAGAAGCGTGTCAGTCTACGCGAAACGATCGTCGGGACGTGGTGACGTCACGAGTGACGTCATCAGAAGTGGCAGCGTCAGCGAACAGAGACAGCAGCATTTGGGAAGACAGGCTTGTATTGATAGCAGGAGTACAGCGACTTATATGTGTGTGCTAAGTGGCATTTCCCACAGTGGGGGCTTCCAGCATATAACGGAACACACTAGAGATATTTGAACCTGCAATATCGCTGTTTTAGTCTCCCTGAAACGGAGCTAATTGTATTATTTACGGGATGATTACATCCTAAGCTATCAATATTCCGACTGTGAAACCATTAGTTTTGGCAACACCCGCAAGCAGGGACAACATTGTTTTGTATACAGGCTTATACCTAATGAGCATACCTTGTATGTGTGTATATCTAAGTGGTTTTGCCCGCAGTGGGGGCCTTCATCATACCATCTATTGTTCACACGAGATACCAGTATCCACCATATATCTGCAGGAACAAGAATGTGTTATACTTAAGACTTGCATTTAACCAGCATTACCTGCAAGTGTGTCTCAGGTGGTTTTGCCCGCAGTTGGGGGCTTCAATCTTATCGCTCATATTTCCATAAAGAGGCATTAGAATCTATCACTGTGTTATTCATTCAAAAATACTATACAGTGCCCTTAGACACACTTTTGAATAGGTATTATTGCACCCTTAGATAGAGGTTACCTGTATTTTTGCCAACTTACCAGCATATATACAGAGACCACATCTCTGATAAATACTCCTTCCGCCATTTGAGGCCTGAAGGAGCATACTTACCTGCTTGTCCACTAACAGTGATAATCGCTATTTAGACGCCCATGGTGAAACATAATATAGCAATTTATTGCCAATTCACCTAACCACTTCAATACGGGGTTTTTTTAATGTTTGAATGTTTTATATGTATTTTTAATCCTGATCTACTATAATGAACCAATAAAATTTTATTATTTTTCCTGAACCTACCCGGTCGAGAAGGGCCACACCTTTTTGTTCTATTCTAAGGTATTGATACCGATAGACTATTACGAGTCTCATCACAGTGTACTAACATTGAGTGCTGATCATATGAGGGAGCCTTTTCTGATCCTTCTGGGATCTACACTGTAATATGGTTCAACTACTGCCAAACATATTTACATTACGCACGTTTTAAAGTAAAAGTTATGCGCTCCTCATTATGACCACACTTCCTTTTACTGTGGTTATTCACACTCATGTTTGTTGGGTGCAGATTTAAAATATTTAGTAAAACGACAGCAACCTATATGTACATATTTTTACAGTACAGACGCTCCTCGCTTACCCGACGAAATGCATCCCGCAAACCGCTGTCGGTTAACGGATCCTCGGATTGCGGGTTCCATGTTAATCAGCGGAGGTTACCATCAGATAAGTGGGTCCGGCGGCGGATAATGCGTCCGGCGGAAACCGAGACGTCGGTTAGCGAGGACTCGCTGTATAGAGATTTGCATAGTATCAAGACCTTTTCATAGTCTTGAATTGTGTATGAGAAAATATATGTTAATCTCTGATCTCAGCGTTAATCACATCTGCGTTATTTAATACTTCTACATTAAAGCAGCAGATTCCATGGCAGGAAATATATGTGTATATATATATTTCGCCTTTTCCTCTGCAATATTACAAAGATATGCCCTTTCCTCTCAATATTACAAAGATACGCCCTTTCCTCTGTTGCTCGACTGATAAAATTCTGACTCGGGCCCTCATTCTCTCCCATCTCGATTACTGTAACCTCCTCCTGTCCGGCCTTCCTGTCTCTCACCTGACTCCCCTACAATCTATCCTAAACGCTGACTGCTGCCAGAATCACTCTACTCTTTCCTATCTCTGTCTCAGCATCTCCCCTGCTGAAATCCCTCTCCTGGCTTCCAATCAAATCCCGCATCTCGCACTCAATTCTCCTCACTTTTAAAGCTTTACACTCTTCTGCCCCTCCTTACATCTCAGCCCTAATTTGTCGCTACGCATCATCCCGACTCTTGCGTTCTGCTCAAGGATGTCTTCTCTCTACCCCTTTGTATCTAAAGCCCTCTCCCGCCTTTAACCGTTCTCACTGACTGCCCCACACCTCTGGAATGCCCTTCCCCTCAATACCCGACTAGCACCCTCTCTATCCACCTTTAAGACACACCTTAAGACACACTTGCTTAAAGAAGCATATGAGTAGCACCGTGGCTAATACTATACACATGATACATAAAGCTTGTCCCCCTGCAGACGCACTTACCAGAAAGCCTTCCTACTGCCTCTGTACGGTCTTCCCATCTACCAATTAGATTGTAAGCTCTTTGGAGCAGGGACTCCTCTTCCGAAATGTTACATTTATGTCTGAAGCACTTATTCCCATGATCGGTTATTTGTATTATTTGTTATTTATATGATTGTCACGTGTATTGCTACTGTGAAGCGCTATGTACATTAATGGTGTTATATAAATAAAGACATACATACATATTGTTTTACCTGTCAATTGTCGAGCAATGTTCATATTTTGTGTCCTGACATCTTGTTTGATCACAGAAAATGTAAATGTCTCCATGCTAATCTATTCATATGCGGAACAAAACTGCTCAAAGATTGAGTAGTTGTCCCTAGCAGCCAGGAAAAGGGAAGGGACATAGCTCGTGAGGGGCGAGGACATTATCACTTTCGAAGAACCGCTAGCAGCTTCACCTAATTCCGGGGAGCGATAGAACAGCATAGCCAGTTTAGTGAAGGGGAATTATTGCCTTGCCTGGGCTGCTATTTTACTGCCTATGTGATAAGTCGGCAAGCTACTTGCACTGGTTTTAGGGATTTCATCCAGACCAAACCCTGACGAAAAGCAACAGAATGAAATTATTATAACTACAATAAAAAAAAATATCTAGCCATAGGATGGCTGTTTGGCAGAGCAAGACACAGTATCTATAAACTAGTTTATAAACTAAAAACAAACAAAAAGTCTCTTTCTGTGGGGTAGGTGGGGCGGCAACTTTTTACAGTACAATTTCATTTTGTCCAATACTTCTACATTCTTACCTAAGTTGGCAATCGCTGGGTGCTCCTGTTAGAAATCTGTAAAATTCCAAATTGTGTCTAACTCAGTGTTTTTTCAACCAGGGTTCGTAGGAATCCATGGGTTCCCTGTGCATCCCTAAAGTGTTCCCTGTAATTTTCAGGTCATTTCAAAATTGTACCTGTGACGGTTGGGGTAAATATGGCTGCTGTTCATAAAGTTCAAGCCTGCTATTACCCCATCCTATCAATAATATAGTTGTATATGTATGTAATATCCATTCACATGGAGCGATGCATTTGCTTATATGGACTCCATGTGAATAGATATTCCAGGCAAAAGGTGACACGTGTGTTCATTTGCATGTAATTTCCCAGAATCCCTTGCCGCGGTGGAAACACTGTATGCTAGGTGATAATGGTTGAAAAGCAGGGTTGCAGATCTCCCTCTATCTATCTATCTATCTATCTATATATATCTATATCCTGGTTCCAGCACTTCAGTGACCAGGGGTTAACGTTATTTTCAGTTGGGAAGTTGCAAAGCTGTCTGGACCTTTTTATGTTGCTCTTTTTAATGTTGCATTTCTACCCATCAATCAGACTGGGCATGTAGCCAGCACCTGGCCCTGAATGTTGCAACATAGTGGGTTAAGGGTATAAACAGGTGGGGAGGAGACCCCTTGCAGTTCAATTCAGCTCAATTCAGAGCCAGAAGAGTTGCAGAAGTTTGCTGTAGCTAAGGGCTGTAATATAGTGCGTGCGCTACTGTGCGCGCATGCCTCAATGATAATTGCCAGGTATGACCCTGCAGATAATATAATTCAGACGCGCGCACGTCCGTGAGCGTTGGTGCGACAGATCTGGGAAAATACAAGAAATTTGTATTTTTGCGCTGCTAGCCAAACACAGCGCGGCCTGCGCTATGATGTCAGAGCTACGCCCCATAGCCACCAATGCCACTGTGTGCGCTATAGTAGCTAAACGGGCACGCACACTATACAACAAGCCTTCGGCAGATCTCATACACTCTGCTTGCGTGAGTACGAGCGCTTACCGTGGCATGTAGCGCGAGAAATCCCGGCTCACAGTGTTGGAAGCATGGCTATGATGTGATGGAGCTGGTTTACCGTGATTGGCTGAACTGCTCCGTAAACCGGCCGCTGCTTGAAAATACACGTTTTTTGTCTTTCAAAACGCTATCGAGCTCCGTCGTATGTGCGCGCGCACTAGGATCAGACTCAAATGGATCCTGCAATTTGTGTTTGGCACGTGTGAACACACCATATGATCCCAGCCTAAGGGAAGCTGCAGCATCCACTCCTGTGCTGGTGCCAGGCCTGGAGTCCAGTTCAGAAAACATTGCAGGGGAAAAATCAGGGAAAGTCTCTCAAAGGAAGTCCCTGCACCTAGAACTATAGGTAAGCCCAGTATTTCCCAGTTGGGTATGTTGTCTGTGTATATGTATTGTTGTGGATTACTGTTTTCCAATAAATTAATTTTATAGACTCATGTGTTTATGTCTGGTGATTATTGATCCCTGGTATATTAGTCCTAGTTTTCCGTGACAGGCTATTTTCTGATGGTAGCGGTGGAATCGCGAGGCTCGGCACCGATATTCTCCAGCGCATATCCATTTTGAAGACCACAGAACTCGAGTTACCACTGTACAGTACTTGGACACACATCCTTACCAGTCCCTGTAGCTTTGTCAGTGTACAAGCAAGACTACTGGACCAAGGGCCGGATCGTACTCCGGTGTGAAGAGTGCGGAATACCTACCGGGAACCGCGACAAACAGCTGATCACCGACCTGGTAGCGTATGAGGCACAGTGGTTAGAGCTCAGGCATTTTCCAACCCTGAGGTAGTTCCGGACTACAGGAATCGCCCGCCAGCTACGGAGAGTAATTCGGGGATGATTCGGCGGGCCCCCAGCAGCGGAGGTGAACAAGCGGCGTGCGCTGGGTGGCGGGGCTATCGCTGCTGAACGAGTTGCTATACTCTGGCTCCTGACTGCTTGCACCTCTGTCCGATCGAGGTCCCGGTCGTCCTCTGGAAGGCGGAGGTCCCGGGCCAGTCAGGCGCCCGACTCAAATATGGCAGCTTTGCAACATTCAGCGAGGACAAGGAGGACATAGATGTATATCTGTGGTCCTTTGAGAACTATTGCAAAATGCATGACTTACCTGAGGAAGACTGGGTCAAATACCTGGTCCCTCAGCTACACGGCAAAGCAGCCAAGCAGGATGCCAGGGACTACCTAGTGGTGTAGGAGGTTCTCCTGGGACAGTTTGCCTTTACCCCGGAGACCTACTAGACCCAGTTCAGAGCCCTGAGCAAAGGGCCCCAGGACACGCACCTTAAGATCATGTCTCGGCTAGAGCACCAATCTAAAAGATCGATCGCCGGTGTGAAGTGACAACATTTAAGGCACTCCATGACCTGATGGTCAAAGAGCAGTTTATGCTGAAATGCTTACCTAAGGTGCGAGAGTGTGTCACCGACCAAAAGCGGCTAGCGCAAGACAAGTGGCTGCCCTGGCAGATGATTTGTAGCCACACGTCCTCCGCGCCAGAGGTGACCCACCGTCCCTCTTAGATCTGCAGGGCCGTTCCATTTCCCACAGTCTGATCCCGCCCGAACCAGCACGAGCTCCTGGCGGCCAGCCACAGCACTTACCAGTACCTGGCGGCGCCTACCAAGTTAGTCTATGAACTGAGGTGCAGTGCTTCAGTTGCAACCAGTCCATGAAACGTGACTGTCCCAAGCTTCTCCAGCCAACGAACCCCAGCAGCCCGGGCCGTGGCCCGGATAGGCAGCCCAGATAATCCAGCACCCTCACCTACGTTCCGATGCCAGTCGCAGTGACCAAAGCGACCAGCCCTACTGTTACAGCTAAACCAGCATCCCAAGTAGACATCGGGCCCATAGTGATCCCCAGTAGGTCGGGGTAAAGGTATATTTTAACGGTCGTGGACTTTGCGATCACTTGCCCTAGGCAGTGGCTCTTTCCTCCATTGACACCCGGAAGGTGGCTGATTTGTGGAGGCCTAAGGGGGGACTGGGAAGCACACCTGCAGCACCTACTGTTCGCATACAGGGAATGTCACAGGAGTCTACCTACTTCTCACCCTTTGAGTTTCTATATGGGCATCGGGTCCGTGGATTGCTCGACCTGTTCCGGGAGGGATGGAAGGGGGAGACCACCATAACGGATGTGACGGTGCTCCAGTATTTGGTGGAGCTCAGAGATCGGTTAGCAGATCTGCTGGGATTAGCACTGGCTAACCTCAAGGGAGCACAGACCAGGCAGAAGCGCTGCTATGAAAGGAATGCCCGTAGTTGAGAGTTCATCCTGGGGATGCAAATGCTTGTTCTGAAGTAGACTCTCCAGAACAAACTCCTAGCTGCCTGGTCCGCCCCATATCCGGTAATCCGGTGGGTGAACGAGTCAAATGACATGGTATCTCTGGATCAGGAGTTAGGTAGACATCGGAGCTACCACATCAACATGTTAAAGAAATATCTCTCTCTGCCTGATCTCCTAGGGGAGGCTAAGCAGGGAGGCTCTGTATAGGACGTGGGGATAGGGTCCCAGCTCACAGCTTCCCAACAGAAGCTAGCTCAAGAGTTGTTACGAAGGTATGGGAGTCTGTTCACGTACGAGCCGGGACAGACTCACCTCACTGATCAATCAGTCAAATCTGGTGATCTGAGGCCCCTCCGTAAGTCTGCAGAATGAGTCTCTGTAGAGGTAAAGCGGAGCATGGAGATCTCCGGGTGATCTTTTGGTCGCAGAGTCCCTGGGCCTCGGCAGTGGTCCTTGTTCCCAAAAGGACAGAACCACCCGATTCTGCATAGACTACCGGCATTTAAATGCCCAGTCCAGTATCGGATGCCTATCCCATGCCCCGGATGGATAAACTGTTAGACGAGCTCGCCGTTGCAAGGGATCTGAGCCGTGGGTACTGGCAGATCCCACTGACACAGGAGGCGTGGGAAATTCGGCCTTCATCACCCCAAGTGACTTGTACAAATTTTCAGTCATGCCATTCGGGATGAAGAACGCACCGGCTAGCTTCCAGCATCTGCACAATCGCCTGCTGGGTGAACTGCAGGTGTATGCCAGGGCGTACTTCGACGACCTGACTGTCTTTGGTAATTCCTGGGCTGACCATCTAACCCACATAGTGGCGGTCCTAGGGCTCACGCTAAAGCTGGCCAAATGCCAAATAGGGATGGCAGCGGTTGTATACCTCGGACACAGGGTAGGGGGGCTCATCTGAAACCTGGGCCTGCCAAGGTAAAAGTCATTGTGGGGTGGCCGGTTCACAAGACCAAGAAACAGGTGTTGGCCTTTCTGGGGACTGCAGGGTATTACCGCAAGTTTGTACCCAATTACAGTTCCATGGCCAAACCCTTGACTGACTTGGCTAAATAGTCTCCCTCGCACGAGTGCCTTCTCTGCTCTCAAGGCTGCCCTTGTAATACCAATGGACTTTCCAGGCAGGATGATCCAGGGCCAGCCTAACCCTGACCTTCAGGCATCACGCTTGGGGATGAACCGCTTAAGGGGGGGAGTTGTGACGGTAGGGGTAAATATGGCGGCTGTTAATAAAGGGCAAGCCTGCCATTACCCCTACCTGTCAATAATACAGTTGTATTATGATTTATATATATATTAATATATATATATATATATATATATATATATATTAGCAGATGGGCATCCAGTAATGCGACAATAGGGCACTGCAACCAACGTTTTGGTCACCGCGGAGGGACCTTCATGGTTGACCGAAACATTGGTTGCAGTGCCCTATTTGTTTCAATACAATTTTTTGTTTGGATTACAACATGCAGTGTGCTGGCTCTCATATATTTATATGGACATTACTGGACGCCCATCTGGTAACTATATCTACCTTATACATGTGGGATAAGCATCTGTTTTCTGCTCGAATATTTGTGTGCCAACTGCCGTGTTATTTATATATATATATATATTTATATTAATTATATGATGTTGCTTTGTTCCAGCCCTACAGGGACCAAGGGTTAACTTTATGTTCTGTTGGGAAGTTGCAAAGCTGTCTGTGACCTTTTTATGTTGCTCTTTTTAATGTTTCATTTCTACCCACCAATCGGGCTGGGCACGTAGCCAGCACCTGGCCCTGAATGTTGCAACATGTGGGATATGGGTATAAACAGGTGGGGAGGGAGACCCCTAGCAGTTCAATTCAGCTCAGTTCAGAGCCAGAAGAGTTGCAGAAGTTTGCTGTAAATAAGGGAAGCTGCAGTATGCGCTCCAGTCCTGGTACATGCACAGGAGTCCAGTTCAGAGGACATTGCAGGGGAAAGGTCACGGGAAAATCTATCTAGGGAGGTCCCTGTGCCTAGATATATAGGTTACCCCAGTATTTCCCAGTTGAATATGTTGTCTGTGTATATGTATTGTTGTGGATTAATGTTTTCCAATGAATTCATTTTATAAACTCTTTTGTTTGTCTGGCGATATTGATCCCTGGTATTAGTCCTGGTCTCCTGTGACAGTACCAAATACAGAAGGATTTACAATGCATCTGATCTCAGACTCGCTATTAGAGAGGGTTGGGTTCCTTACAATGCATCTGATCTCAGACTCGCTATTAGAGAGGGTTGGGGTTCCTTACAATGCATCTGATCTCAGACTCGCTATTAGTGAGGGTTGGTTCTTCAGAATTTCACATAGGGTTCCTTGACCAAAAAAAGTTGGAAACCACTGTGAATGGCCATCTTCCGATTTTGTGCTGCAGTCAGTTAAATGCTGCAGCTGAAATGTAACATTATATTACGAAGTGTAACACATTATTGTTACAGCTTTCAGAGTATTAGACAGTCTGCTATTTGGAATACAGCATCAGATTTGTTGATACTTTGTTGCCACGAGGCAGAGCTCAATAATGCTGTGTTTATAGTGCCGGCGTCGCGGCAAAACAAATGCATTGTCGCTGGCGCTTATAGTGCACGCGACGGCGACAGCAACAGTGCTACCAGAAATCTGGTAGTCACTGATATTTGATTTTTTTTCGGCGACTATCTGCCCTTGTGGCCAATCTGGGGCTTCTCCGTGCCTCTGCCTTCGTCGCAATGGCGACGGGTGACGTCATCGGTCGCCGGCTGTATTAGCGCAGCCTAAGGTGTGTCAGAGCCTGTTTCAAAAGAGGAAGTGGATGTGACTTTAGCCTTTGGTTGCTACAGCAACAATTTAGAATCAGTACTTTAAAAAAGGAGTTTAAAAAATGCAGACAGTTATCTAATATTACAAAACTGATTTATTTTAAAAGAACCATATAGAATTTTTCGCGTTTTGCTGCTTTAATTGAGCTCAGCCTAATGGACTTGAACAGAAGTAGCCAGTTAAGCTTCAAATTCAGCTTTGTTTTTATTCCACTATTGTCTGGAACATAAAACATTTGTAGTGTTTTCGGTCTGAAAAAAAGGTGAATGCAATCTAACTCATCTGACTTTCTTTTTTTCTTCTCCCCAATCACGCAGCATGTCTGGGTTTGGAATGAACAGGAATCAGGCGTTTGGAATGAATAATTCCTTATCGAGTAACATTTTTAACGGAACAGGTGAGATTCCCTCAATATATCAGCAGAAAAAGATTGCAGGCCTGGGACCATTTGTGGCCTGTCCTAAGGAAATGCGATTCTGGGCCTTCCTCAAATTACTTTTAGCTGCGATTGGCAATAGTTCATTCGAAATCATTATCTTTCAGGTGATATTTTAATTGTCTCCCACGATGCCAAACCTTTGGAAAATAACATTATGATGAATAAATGTAAAACTTTATTTTTTTATTTCAAGTTGAACCAGAAAATAATTGCTAATCAAATTTAAACGTTTCAACGTGGGGTTTGGGGGAATTACTTAATTACGTCCTTATCTCGCCTCATTTTTATTTGAAACCCTGTAAAAGACTAAATGAAAATCAATCATTTCCCAGTGAACAGCATGGTAACTGCATTATTGGTTATTAAACTACATCAAAATGCATCTGTCTGGACAGGTTTTACATTGAAATACGGCCCAAAATGTGAGACGTTCTCGCTCTTATGGCCTATCATTATGTAAAAGTGTTTTATATGCTTTAAAGTAGATTATTTGGACGGTGTTAAAATAGCTTCTAGTAAAATGTGCTAATGTTATAATAACCATCTAGATCAGGGGTGGCCAAGTTCTGTCCTCAAGTGCCACCAACAGGCCAGGTTTTCAAGATATCCCTGCTTCAGCACAGGTGGCTCAATCAGTGGCTCAGTCGACGATGCCTGTACTAAAGCAGAGAGATCCTGAAAACCTGACCCGTTGGTGGCCCTGGAGAGCTGGAGTTGGCCACTCCTGATCTAAAGGAATTGCAACAATTAATAGTTTCAATGCATTGCTGGCCTCTGCATAACTATGGGGCGTTACTTAGTGTATGGGAGGGCTGTGCTGTATTCGGCTGGGGTCATGGTACTGCAGACAATGCGGACACGTCCGCACGCTGAGCGGACAGACAGTGTTCACGTCCATGCGGCGTGCGGAAGGGGGTGCGCGTTGCGCAAGAGATCAGTTCAAACTGATTTCTTGGCACGACAGGCCGGTTACGTGAGCAGTTTGCCCAATGAGGGCGAACCAGCTCCGTGATGTCACTGGTACGCTCCTAGATGCCCACAGACGGCAGTGTACCATGGCCAAAAAACGCACCCGCTTCAAGCAGGTGACGTCACGGCCGAGCACGCCTCCGCACGGATGAAGGTTCCATGGCCCCAGCCTTAGTCTGTAGGAAATCTCGCTACCTTCTCATGTGAGTGAACCTAGATTGCATCCAAGTATCAGGAACATTTGACCTTGTGCAAGTCACTTTCTCTCATTGCCCCTTTGAATTCTCTTTATAAAAAAAAAAACCCTACACTAATTTAATCGCACATTACCTTTTCTGATTACAGATGTAGTGGGCTTCATTATTCTCTCCGGTGTGAACGATGGGATACTGTATATTGTGAAATATTGCCTTGGCATGTCATGAAGTTATTTTGTAAACTGATTTTCCGAGTTACACTGGATTAGGATGTTATCTGAGGAAAGATACTATTCTGTCCATATTTCTGTGAGAACATTGGTCACCCTTATTCTAGGAAAGGGAAAATGCATAGAGGAACAGAAGTGTCTGATAAAAAGTAATAACTGAAATCTTTTTTTTAAAAAGCATAAAAAATCTCTACTAACTGTTGCATCACCAAAATGTTTTTTGGTGATTATTTTTTTATGTCTGTGCTTATATTTTATCTTCTCGGCTGTCTGAGGTGCCTGCAAGTGGGGCTTCTGTTTTCAAGCTTCGTGAAGGGGAAAATATCCTATACAATTCTTACCAACAACACATAGTATAGTGGGGATATGAGGCAGTATGGAGCTGTTTTGCCCTTCTAATGTACCCAGTTATCATCTTTCCTTGAAATGTTTTACCCTGTTAGACCTCTGGCATTTTCCCCAGAACCTGTATCTGTGTTCCATATATCGATAACTCTTTCAATGAAGAAGTATTTGTCTATATTTCCCGTGCATCATTGCATGGCCCCTATTCTCCCACGTCTATCCTATTCAAGCCTTTGAATAATATGAAAATCTGTAGAATATCCCAACTCTCTCCTTTATTTCAAGGTGCACAGATTGAGGTCCTTTAATCTTTCTGATTTATTCTGTATTGCCTACAAGCGCAACCAACAAATAAAAGCAATAAGCAATGCCAATTAACATATATGTATCACTGTATAATTGTATTTCTATAGCGCCAAGCGTGTATGCAGCACTTTACAAAGTAAGCTGCGGCTAATGGACACTTAGATTGTAGGCTCTTCGGGGCAGGGACTTCTTTTCTTAATGTCTACTTATATGTATGAAGTGCTTATTCCTATTATGTCACTTGTATTACAGCTGTAAAGCGCTATGTACATGGCTGGCGCTATATAGATGAATATATAGATGCATACATATGCAGGTTCCGGATTTCTTGGTAATGTCCCCTTTCCATCGAAGGGTCTAATTGGATTTGGCATATGGATGTCGAACACAACACGAAGAAGCCTTGCACGTTGTCATGTTCAGTGTATCTTCCACACCCAGAACGGTCTGATTGCAATAGATTTTGAAAGGTTTAATTAAAAAAAAAAAAATTCGCTGAGGATGGCCAATTCTTAATGGTACCGGAGTAACTTCATATCTTTTTTTCACCCTCTTTTCTTACCCACAGTCTGCATGGGAAATGATAAACTCAGTACATTTATATTTTAGATGGAAGTGAAAATGTGACGGGACTGGACCTTTCAGACTTTCCAGCACTAGCCGATAGAAACCGAAGGGAAGGAAGTGGCAACCCAACTCCATTAATAAACCCATTGGCCGGAAGGGCTCCTTATGGTAAGGCAATATCTTAGACACTTTCATACCATACCTGTTTGTGAGCACTTCTATCTTCCAGATATTTTGTACAAGCTTTTGTTATGAGAACTTTATAATCAACCTGTTTTTCGATTTTATTGGGATTAACATTTGATCACTTTTTTTATGTCCTCAAAAACCAATATGTAAAAAATATCCTTTGATAAGCTTCCATGAAATTGACTAGTAGTAACTCACTGTCTACACTGCGCTATGTTGAGGGGTATTGGTAAGAGTTTGTATTCCTCAATCTATCATGGAATGTCACCATGTGAAACATTCAACCTCTTCCAGGTACATATAGGAATGGTCAAACTGGGCCGACCTGCAACTGTTCCAACTGGACGGTTTATCTGATGCAGTGTTGTATCTAATACAGTACATTGAATACAAGGCATACTTCTGTGTTTGTCATTGAACATAATTTAACGATGAACGGGACAAAATAGGTCAAAATAAGACAAATTGTCTTACATTTTAGGTATTGCTTGTGACCAGTTATAACCAATTCTACCATTGACTGCTTGAGATACAGTAATATGAGATGGGGTATTTTTCAGTACAGTAGATGGCGTTCAATGCGTACTCCAACACTGATGAGATAATGACTTGCCTCGCATTTTACCTACACATCCCAGATGCATCATCATGAACGTTGCATTTAACCCCTTGAATGCTACCTGTTGTAGTACTTGCTGACCAAAAAGGTCATGCTGTGGTGTGTGTAATGGGGTAACTGTTGTGTAATTGAAGGGGGAGGGACTCTTTATGAGCATTTAGATTCTGAATCGGAATTCTACTGTGAATTCCCTGGTGTCCGGTTTCCTTTTGGTTCAAAAATCTCTGGCAGTGACTCTGTGGTCACAAGTGGAGGTGACATTGGGGAGGCGCCTCAGGTATTGGGTAGTTGTGCGCGTTATCCACACATGAAGTTGAAATAGGGAGGTTCACCCTTTCCATCTTCCCTCTTTTAATCTTAAATTGAATTTGACCCCACAAGATCCCACATAGCCATCTCTTTGCGGTTATAATGCTTCCCGCCCACATGTTAAAGACCTTTAATATAACTGCCACTGGGTACAAAACATCAAATAGCAAAGAAAAATATAAATGCACTCCTGTGCTCAAAAAAGGTAGATACACTGAATAAAGTAAATCAAAAAGATGTATTTCACTTAATTGTGAGCAAGACAAAGCGTAATAACCGCAAAAGAAAACAAAAAAAATGTATAGCGCACTTATCCAGATGGCTGAACATACCCAATCCGATCCAAATAATATAATGCAGTCTTAGGGGGAAAAGTGTTCAAGTCTCAATGAAGTAAGCTGAAGAATAGGTATATTGTGGATGTAATCGCAACGTTCAGGCCCTCAATCAGCCCTGTCTCAAGCCGCCCGCCCTATTCTTCAGCTTACCGCATTGAGACTTGAACACTTTGTCCCCTGGCACAGCATTATATTATTTGGATGGTATTGGGTATTTTTAGCCATTTAGATAAGTGTGAGATACATTTTATTTGTTCTCTCTTGCTGTGACTTGCTCATAATTAGGTGAAGTACATAGTTTTTAGTAACTTTTTCCATTTAGATTTGTATTTGTATTCGTTTATTTGTAGAAGATTGGGGATATGCAGCCGAGGCTGAACACATACTGTACATAGTTGTAACTCTCTCTAGATTTAATGGAGTGCTTGTTACAGTGTGCTGTATTTAACATCAAATAGTATGTCCATAATATTCCCCTTTTCTTTTTCCCCACATTGCTATTATTTATAAAAGTTATGGTCTGCAAGCATTTGAGTTCCACTGTCCTACAAGCAGATGTGAAAAGCCCAACCATACATACTGTACCCGTATATAGATCTCAAATCAATGTATAGAGAGGTTCATAAAATGTACTTCTGAAACAAGTAAAATAGATGTACGTATGTTTGAGACATGCTAGAGTACATCCCAAGTGCGTTATATGATTATTTTCAATTTTGTAGTCGGAATGGTAACGAAACCAGCAAGTGAGCAGTCCCAAGACTTCTCCATACACAACGAGGATTTCCCTGCATTGCCAGGTTCCAGCTATAAAGACCCAACGAGCAATGATGACAGTAAATCTGTAAGTACAGTAGTGTTTTCAATTCTGATAGTTTGATGTTCTAAGCAGCAAAGACACAGATGTTGTTTTCTTTACTGTAGGGGCAGCACTACTTTTGGCAGTAGAGGGAGTTTAAGATTAGATTAGGTATGTTCTTAGACAGGAGGGCGTCGAGGGGTAAAAATGAACAAATTTAAATTGTTTTATCAATATTGAACCTGGGAGAAATTTCCATTTATTAGTCAAGATGATATTTATTTTTTGGGACATTTCTTCTCTCCTGTGTGTCCTGATTAGTAAATATGTATCATGATTTCCAAAGAGAAATGTAATATAATTATACTTGCAAATTATATTCTTTCAGTAGGTGACCAAAGTACAACTGAAACCTCACATTCACAGTAACAAAAAAAACTCTTTGAAAAAAGTTGTTACCATCTGGTTCATTATCACCATGTGAGGATCATCCTGTCCAGCTTTTGAAATGAGTTTGAGCGATTTATGGGATGGGGATAGAGTAACTGGACTAGGATTTCCCTTTTTGCTGTGGAGGGAGGCTCCAGAGGGTAGCTTTGTCCAATTCAGACGTTCACGCAGAGCATCCCAAATTTAAAATGTGAGCTGGAGGGATGTATCAAAGTGGCCAGGAGCCGGATGGGACCCATTAATTTTTCGTCTTCTCCAGGCACAATCAAACGTTTTATTCTAGTCATCCGCTAATAAAGCATATATTTCATAGGAAAATAACAAAACAATCTGCGTTTGTGTATCTAGGAGCACACAAAGCACTCTGGCACTTTCTCTACATCTTCCAGAATTTAGACTTGATCTGTCAATTTGTGCTTCTGTCATGAAGAGCTCACACTATCTATACCACAGCTTATACAGGCATACCCCGGTTTAAGTACACTCACTTTAAGTACACTCGCCAGTAAGGACATATCGCCCAATAGGCAAACGGCAGCTCGCGCATGCGTCTGTCAGCACGTCCTGAACATCAACACCGGCTCCCTACCTGTACCGAAGCTGTGTGCAAGCGGGGAGATTATAGTGCCTGTTACAAATGCCTTATTTACATCAGTTATGCACGTATATGACGATTGCAGTACAGAACATGCATCGATAAGTGGGAAAAAGGTAGTGCTTCACTTTAAGTACATTTTCGCTTTACATACAAGCTCCGGTCCCATTGCGTACGTTAATGCGGGGTATGCCTGTACTTCAGCAATATACACGAAAAAATCTAAATGAAATCTGTTTCCAAAGCTTAGCATTTGTGGGAATGCAATTAGGTTGAGCATGTACAGTACATCAAACCAATTTCTGGGTTTTCTATTGCCCATTTGAATATCGCTTTATACTATGTTTGTATGACTCACATGCCAGTGAAAAACTAAGCCAAAATATCTGTTTGTTTAATATCTCAAATAATCCGTTTATTTTTTTGAGATGTTAACAATTCTATATCATTTTTATTTTTTTACCTTCAATGACTATTTGATAAGGGCAGGATGGAGTAAGTGTAGAGGAAACACTTGATTCACAGACACTGCCCTATTCAGAGGATCAGAAGAAAAGGAATGTGTGTCTAATCTCCAAAAGAAACACAAGCAGCCACATCTTTGCTTTAAGCAGAGTACCATTTGTTTAAGGAAGCTAATGCCATTGTTACGTACATTCTTTACACACTTTGTTTTCATACAGTTTGGTCTCTTTCCATTTCCTATGGTACAGTCAACATCAAGGGTGGTCAACTCCAGACCACCAATCCCGCCCCCAACATGTCAGGTTTTCATGATATCCCAGCTTCAGCACAGGTGGCCCAATCAGAGGCTCAGTCTTCGACTGAACCTCTGATTGAGCTACCTGTGCTGAAGCTGGGATATCCTGAGAACCCGACCTGTTTTTTTTTTTTTGGGTGGGGGAGGAATCTGGACTGGAAGTGAGCACCCCTGATGCACATCACATTGCTAGGGAATTCACTTATGGACTACACCACGGCAAACAAATTATGGGAATAATTAGGGCCACAGTTTTCAGTGTGAAATAACAGTGCCACTCTGGGATGCGGTTTTAATAGAAGCCAATTAGCAATTGATTTGATATTTAAGGTAATTTGTTCGTTTTCCGTTAGTGCTGGCAAATCAACTTCTCTAAGCGCTAAAAAAAACAAACGAGCTACATTTCCGAACACCATTTTAATCCCATTGTGTTTTTTTACTGAAGCAGTAGAACAACTAAACAATATTACAATATATCTGGAAATGATGTATAGCTGGGAAATTAAGTTAAGCTCAGATTTTTGTTTTGAACGGTTTAAAGTGTTAATTTTTGTATGTAGGACTTCAGTAACCATCATGCACTTGTTTGTGTGCAGAATTTAAATACATCAGGAAAGACTGTCTCAAGTACAGACGGACCCAAATTCCCCGGAGACAAAAGTTCAACAACGCAAAATAATAACCAGCAGAAAAAAGGGATTCAGGTTTTATCTGATGGTGAGTTTTCATATTAAACTTACTGTTCTCATACAAGCTTCAGGATTCTGCTGCATTGTTGGTTATTAACTGAATGGTCTTTGCCTATATAGCTGTACAATATAATGTTCCAATAGAAGTAGTAATTGTGGGGGAAATGCTGGATTTTTGCAGAACAGAATATTTGTATTGATTGGGTACAGCTACACAAATGCATTTTCACTCTTGTATAAACCCCTGTTACATTAGGCCAGTGTTTTTGTTTGTTTTTTTAACCTTTTTGTCAGGGAACCCTATAATTATATTATGAAATTCTGAAGAACCTCAACCCTCTCTAATAGTGCGTCTGAAATCAGATGCATTGTAAGGAACCCCAACCCTCTCCAATAGTGCGTCTGATCAGATGCATTATAAATTCTTCTGTATTTGGTACAATTTTCAAATGCATTAATGTTATAGTACACTCCTTGTGCACTTTTTATCTTGTTTTGATTTCCAGATGTAAAATAAATTATTTGTTTTATGAATGTTTTCTCTTCCATGTTGACCACAGTACAGTTACAAAATGCTTATAAGCATGGTTCACTTTATTTCCTCCCTTGTTCAGGCCGAGTTACCAACATTCCTCAAGGCATGGTGACAGACCAGTTTGGCATGATTGGCTTGTTAACATTCATCAGGGCAGCAGAAACCGACCCAGGAATGGTACATCTTGCATTAGGAAGTGACTTGACAACACTAGGCCTCAACCTTAACTCTCCTGAGTAAGTTCACTTGGTCCAATTATTAGCTTTGATTCCCAAAGAGAGTTGTTTTTTGTTTTTTTTGTTATTTGATAGTCTGTTACTGTGCTGGGTTTTCTATGATAATAGAAAGATAGAAGCCGGGAGATGTTTTATCAAATATGAAGCTGATAAAAAGCAAACTGTCATTATCCAAATAGATAGCTCACAGGCATTTTCTGCTTTAATTAGATACACTTTTAAGAAACCAAGAGTCATTTGCCATTGTGAAAGATTTCCTTTGGGCAAGTTAGTCTCATTAGATGTTTTATGCATATGTTCTTTTCCAGCAACTTTTAATGTGATTCATCAATCGGGCTGCATTTCTTTGTTAATGAATCTTGAAGTACACTGCTGTGCTTTTATAGCCAACGGTCCTTATATTGCTCTTTTTTGTGTGTTAGAAAAACTGGTTCGCCTCATGAAATCTAGTTGCTACCTCACGTTGTTTATCCCAGTCTATCAGGACAAAAAATACAATACTAATGTAGGTGATTTCTGTAGTAATGTACCGGGAACAAAAACACTATTCATTGTTGTGTTTGCGTTGCAATAGTGCAATAATGTTTGTGGTTTTATAATAACTGTAAAACAATTGGAAGCACAACAAAACCTTACCATATAACATCAAGTCTATGCTACTTTTGGTCTTTTAAAATGTTTTAACATGTTCCTCATGTACTACAATGGAAGATACAAGAGACACACAGAAACCAATGATAAAATAAATATACTGACTCACTGTCACATACTGATGCCATAGATCAGGAGAACCCGGATTGTAAAAACTTGCAACCTTACGAAGAAACAAAAATACCACATAGGCTACAGCCTTTCCAGGCCCAATTATTGGGTTAATATGAGAAGTGCCATGGTAACAATTTCTTGTAATGTATATTGTATACTTATACTGAATAATTCTACAATATAAATAATGTATTAATCATGTATTTACGCAAATAATGTTGCTTTTAATACAATTTTAACTTGTTGAAAATATCTAGTAATCAGTAGTGTTACATTTTTATCCCCAGAAATCTTTATCCGAAATTTGCATCACCATGGGCATCTTCACCTTGTCGACCACAAGACATCGGTATGAAAAGGTTTTAATCTCGTGTTAACTATTTGTAAATAAATGCAATTTAAGTTGTTTTTAAAGTTGGTCCATTTTCTGTCCTTTTGTTTAGATTTCCATGTCCCCTCGGAATACTTAACGAATATTCACATTAGGGATAAGGTAAGTGTTTGTTTTTTTAAATGTCCCTTCATATCACCGCAGCACAGTGAAGAAAATGTGTATGAATAAGGGTCGGAAAACATGTATACTGTAGTTTTGCACTTCCATGCACTGGTTAAAACTTGCTGGGCCAATGCTGATACCTCAACCGTGAAATTAAATGGTTGCTCAATAAGTTAAATCTGATATCTGTGTTTAGAGACCAAAACACGTGTGTCCAATTTTATTTCAGTATGATCTATAGTAAAGTTGTGATCCCCTAAATTACCAGTGGGTGCAGGTATCTGTCTTCAAAGAGATGGAAAGTACTTTGCAGGTGTAGATTTCTTCAAACGTCCTGAATCTGAAAGTAGCCTAATCTTCTGTGAATTTAAATTGCAACATTCATTGTGTGCATAACAACGGCTCTGTTGTATACACTAATATTTGAGCAGCCAGTGATTTATATCCATAGTAGGAATGCTACATAAACATTTGTAGACCATAATAAGAATCATCATTTACGATAAATGACAGTAAATGTTCTTTGGTCCTCCGCCAAACAAAGCCCTGTAATAAAAGGATACCTGGTAATGAGATTAAGATATGTAATAACAGAATTAATATACATTTATTGCATGCGTGCTATTAGATAAAGCTCATGTTTTAAGAAAACATTACGAGATGGACTTATTTGCTGCTGTTTTAAAGGCCCCATTTGACTAGTAGTCATTTTCATGAGTGAAATACAGTACACAATTTCCAAGGAATTAGTTTTCTTTAACGTTTGCTTTAAGAACTGAAGCAATGAAGGCAAAAATGAACACAAAATAAAAGAATTATTGGACATGTGGAAACCTAACCCCTTCAGTATTGCATGTGGCAGTATATCAATGCATTGCAGTCTCCTTTTAGAATTTGTATTGCCAAACACACGGGCACAGTCTATCGTAAATGTAGTCGAGACAAATAATAAGATAAGTATCTGGCTGAAGTTAACATAGGTTGAACTTGATGGACGCATGTTTCTCTTCAACCTCATCTACTATGCAATTATGCAAGACTGAAGATTATTAAAACTTAATTTGTTATTTGTTTTTTAAATCATAAATTCTTATCTTTTATAGTTGGCTGCAATAAAACTTGGTCGATACGGAGAAGACTTGCTGTTCTATCTTTATTACATGAATGGCGGAGATGTTTTACAGCTTTTAGCGGCAGTGGAGCTGTATGTTTAAACTATATTGAACTATTTTGGTTAATGATTCATGTCGTAGTAATTTTAATGTTATTAACTATCCCGCCATGTTTAGTTTATAGATGTTCCACCCCGTTCGAGTATACAATACATACCTTTTTCACAAAATCTAATTTCCACTCTTGTGTATATTTCCATGAGTAGATACATCGTTATAATAACAGTGTCCCCCAGGTGGATGGGTAGGTTGCACAATTGCCACCCAGCACTTGATCTTCAGTAGGTGCACTGTGCAGGCATCCCAGCTTTGCATGGAAAACAAATCTAATATTCCAGCGCTCCTCCCAAATTGACTTGCAATTTATTCGTCAGGTTTCTAAATTTTTAACCCAAGTTTAATTAAAAAAAAAGGGGGGGAGCCATCCAGTTGAATCTTTTGATCAAACAATTATTACAAGCCTGCTAACTCCTTCAAAATAAACTCCAATATAGCACGTAACTAAACTAAATTAATGCAATTTCTTATTTTCCTATGGGCTAAACTTGGTGGAATATGTGAAAGTGCCCAAAGGGTTAAATGAACGCAGCTTAATGCCTTTTGTGATTTAGTGCAATTAAACTGTTTTAAGCCGGTAACAAAAATCCTTTAACATTGTGAAGGAAAACGGTGGGTGCACAAATTCCTTAGTGAAACATAATACTACTTACACATATTCCTGCTATTTCTGTCAGTCAGACACTCACCACTGTTTCAGTGGAGAGGGAGATTTAGACTGATACTGGGGTGTGCATTATACCTTGTTGCTGATTGGAGAACTGGTAAGGTGCTCAGAACCTGAAAGGAGGAGCCAGACACCTCCAAAGAACTATTTAGCAAATTACCAATTCTCCAATTAGCACGGTATAATACACCTCCGTGTCAGAATAAACTTTCCTCTCCCCTGAAGAAAGGGGGCGACAAAGATTTTCAAAATGTTTATTTGCAAACTAACAGGGATTGCACCTTTTAATGTAGCAGTTGAGCTACTCTTACATCATGTGGTAATGCTATTAACCCCTTTTAGTGCTGCACTGCAAGGCAATGTGTTGCTTACCCCTCTAACACAGAGGACATCAACAACTTTCAAACATTTGCATGCTGGGTGCGAATTCATTATGGGTACAGATGGATTTTTGTCAAAATGTTGACATTTCACCCTCCATCATGGATTAGCTAGAGTTATTTAGCCTTCTTCTGGTAGTCTGACTGAGGGGCAATGGTAGGATGGAATCGTTGCACATTACAGCCGTCCTTTTCTTTGCAGTTCTGGCCACCAGTGAGTAGCAAGCTAACAATAATAAGGGAGTTTTTGTGGAAAGGGGCTAAGGTAACATCACAAACTAAACCACATATTTCATGTGACAATGCAGCTATAAATGAAATGATTAGCATTATATTACCGAACAGAAAATCGTTTAGCACTGAATTTTGTCATTTTGTAACTTATTTTGGAAACATTACCTTTTCATCAGAGATGCAGAGGATTGACTGCCGTGTCGGTTTGCTTTTGTGGAAGGCCTGTTCAGCTAGTCCTTTTTGAATATTCTCCTAGAATATGAGTAGCATCACGGATAAGATAGTGAGTGATTTGATCTGATGTTGCTCTGTTTTATCTTTAACTATCAGTTTTAACAGGGACTGGAGATATCACAAAGAAGAACGAGTATGGATTACCAGGGCACCCGGAATGGAACCAACCATGAAAACCAACACCTATGAGAGGGGAACGTATTACTTCTTTGATTGTCTCAACTGGAGGAAAGTAGCTAAGGTATGGTTCACCATATTCTATAATATATACAATGTGCAATGATAAAGGAGCAGTTTATGTAGAAGAAAAGGAAATGGAATGCCATCTTCTGCTAAAATGTCTCTACAGCATTTTTTAATGATACTGAATATTTTTGTATTTTTTTTTATGCACCAAAACGCCTTGATAAAACTATAGCCTGACCACAATCCCATGACCCAAATAAAGCCCTACTCTCTAACTCATCAGAGTACCCAGTAGGAGAGCCCTTCTTTTTAGAATGACCCTCCTGGCATTGGATGGGAGTCAAAGAAAACTAGGCAAGTACTCAAATTATTTGAAACATGTTAATTTTCATGGGTGGTGGGATTGTGTACAGCGCATTGTTTGTTGCCTTACATAATACATAGTAATCAGCATAACACTGACCTCTGTACAGTATCTGGGGATACCTTTCATGCTTGGGGGAGCTAGGTGGCCATCTGCTACTTGGTAAGTTTTGTATTGCATTTACCTCATTAAAGACGTTAACTCATTTTATAGAGTACATTGACCATTGTTTTGCTGCAGACGACGTGTACAGCATTCACCTACTCTTACTCTTCTCCACTGAGGGCAAAAAGTGTCTGCCCAGCTAGGAACGTCTAAGCATTTTCTCATGGTGTATCGATCTATATCTCTGCTTGTAAAACGATATTGTGTTCAGTTGAGGTTTCATATGGAAATAGAGTTGATGTGGCATGACATTTCTATGCTATCTGTAAAAAAATAATGGCATATCTAGTAAAAATGTAGGACATTTGCATAGGCACCTTCTAGTGCAGCAGCAATGAGAACTGGCCAGTGCATATAATGAGAGCAGAACTACTTGGCCCACGTGTATCGAGACAAAAGTTGCGGCAGTTTTCAGATATAAACAAAAGCACCAATTATAATAGGATTTTGTTATTTGATACATTTAGTGCAATTGTTGTGCACCCCTTTTGCCTTGATGCATACACCCCATAATAGGATGTTGGATGTAAGTTCCAAAACAGACTAAAAATAGTGACTTTACATGAAGGAAACGAATAATTTTGCTCTCAATACTTAGGACAATTTTGTTTACCGCGACTGCTATTAAAGGAGCATCCAAGCCGCTATTTTTTTTTCTTTTCATTTTTTATACAGGGGGTCTCCGGAGATGAACCCCATTGATTTCTGCCCGGCAGACACCCTGCTTCCACAGATACAGACCTCCAAAGGGGTTGTCTGTATCTCTGTATGGTTTTCTGCAGTTTAAAGCTCACGCGTCACATGGGCCAATGGGAAGCCGCACCGGGTGACGTCACGGCTCCCTATTGGCCCGCAAGGCCTGGGAGTTTTGAAAATTTGCCATAATGGGAACCCTGGATGCAAGCCAGAGCGGCTACCGGCACCTAATACGGAGTTATGTATCTCCAGAAACAGGTGGGGCCCAATGGCTGAAATTAATGGGTTTCGGATTCGGAGGCCCCCTGCATCAATCGTATTTCAAAAAAACAACATTTTTTTAAATTAAGGGGGAAGAAAAGAAATACATGCATGGTTTACTGCTTTAAATCGGCCTTGTCCCACAATGGCAGAAATACTCATTTGAACAGCGTGTTCTCACCAGTGCTACTTAATGTTTAATTATAGTTTGCTTTTCAAATACAAGTTAAAACATTGCGCAGAACATGCATGTGATGGGAATTGCTTGTTAGTGCTCTTGTTAAAGGAATGTAGGACCAAAGACCTGATACGAAAGCTCTGTTTGCTCACATTGTGTTTCTCGGCTACTGATTGCTTTCTGCCTGATTTGTTTGTGGAATTGATGATTATCAGTATAAACCATATAAACAATATTCTGTACTTTTAGGCACACCCATAAATGTGTACACAGACATATATATCCTCAAATAATTATATTGAGAACATACATTTTGAATGAGCAGGTGGTCAGAGGTTTTCTCCTTTTACTACTAGATCAGGGGTGCCATAGGAAATATAACATAGTACAAGTGGAAAATCATTGCCCTTCTTCCTCACCTAATCTTGCTTCACTGAAAGTGTTACCATCTGAAGGTCAATAGGGGGAGAGATTCTGATTTATAACAAAGCTCCCTTATTGCTATTACATGTACATGAAAGCCCAGTGTTATCACCACACTTCATGTACTAATCGTGCCCGTAAAAGTGGTGAAAAGGAGAAACACTGATCCCCCGATGGCCACCCATTTGTCACCTAAAAGGTGTACTTTCATCTCCTCCCCCACGATCACACAAGGTGGACCAGGCCCAGCTACAGAGGGCCGGGCGCGATGCCTTCTCCAACGCTGAAATCCTCAACACAGAGACCTGCGGGTGGTATCCACACTACATGTGATCAGCAGTCCCCGTCCCTGAACTCATCAAGGTGTGCTATCTTAAATTGTTCTTTATAACCAAACACGGAAAATGTAGGCATCATATTTGGCTATGGGTTTCCTCCGCAAGCATCCTTCTCTAAGCCTGGCATATCATTATTTCTTAGCACTATTTACAGTATTTACACACAACAGTAATGGAAACACAAATCAAGTAAATACTGTGTTCCTGAAAGCTTATATGAATGTATGTTGGGCCCCATAAAGGCAACTAGATTGTGACTGTCCATTATTTATTTGTAATAATACAGATTTTTTTTTTTTTTGTACATTGTGCACTGGCCTTGAATTACTTTTTTGGTGTCCTCGGTAATGGGAGATAGTTATTTGTAAAGAAGTCACACAGAGAGGTCCTGACGCTGGAATTTCAACTGGGTTCATTTACTTTAAGGATGGGAGTTACTCCTTCAGCCAAAAATAAAGTTGACTGACTAAAACAAATACTGTAAATTGTATCCAATTCTTACATGGCAAAGAGACACTACTGTCCATCTCTATGAAAATCCTTCTTACAAAGTACTAAATGAGTCCAAAAGGAGGAGCGATGACAAATTAAAAATTCATATATATATATATCTTTAGAAAATCTGTATTTTTATATAATTGGCTTGGATACCTTTACCATAGTTATCTGGTGGGATAATGGAAGGGCAAAAAATAAATGCAATTATTTTAAGTCGAGAAGAAAACTGAGAATTGCATCTTATGCAGGGTTCATGTGCCAAAACAAAACCAACAACAAAGCAGGGGCATTTTTATGAAGAAGTTCAAAGTCAAGCAATTTGAGAACCTATAATCTTTCTCTTGACATTAAAGATTTGTGTCTTGAGAACCATAGGTTAGGCGTTGCCGTTTGAATCAGAATGCATACAGGTCAGTAGCCACACTGCACATTTGCTTTCTGCACATCGGCCTCCGTGATGAATGTATACTGTAATGGATCATTATGGTGGCATATGCCCAACTGTGTGAGGGGAGTATCAAAAATGCAATCTCTTTTGTTCTTGAAGAAGAAAAAATGTTTTTCTCCCCTTTTTGAAAGGACATCCCTCCTAAACTTCCTTTGACCTTTAGAATAAAGTCCCTCTTGAAAGCCCTGCTGCTTGTGAATACAACATTATGGGACATAGACATTTGATAAGGTCATTGCCTTCAGTTAGGTGGGAAAACTGTGAGATTCTGGGAAACAAAATACTAATCATGTAGTCTGTATTGGCAATCCGTAAAATAAACAAAATCAACGTGGCAATTTTAGTTTGTGTTTGTAGTATTCCTTATTCTGGTCACTCTTTCCTATGATGTGCTTAGCACAGTTATTTGAGCAGGGTTGCAGCTTTAAGTAAAAGCCAGAGTTGAGTTTGTTTAGAAGGTACAGTATTTTTGATTGTGATGAACTCTATCCATCTCTATGATCTTTAGCCATCTATATGATCTTAAAAGCTCACGCACAACGATTGTCTAAGTATTGCAACAAAGAAATACATGCATTTCTGATCTAATCTAGTTCCTTACTGCTTTAAACTATTCAGACTACATTTGAAGTGGGACATGTGCATGTCTGTATGATTTGAATGTAAGCTTTGAAAGGGGAACTTTCATTCTAAACCACCAAATAATTGTAGGACAAAGTTAGAATTTAAGGGAATGTGACACAACCTTATTTGATTTGTGTAACTAATTGAAGAAGCTAATTATGAGGGGGATTGATTCAATGTAATAGAAATTAAGTCATTTAATAGGGAAACATTTTACTTTAATTTCACAGTGAATAACAGACTGGAGAAGGAAATGAATGAACAATTAAATAAGGATCCAGGCAGCTTCCTAAAGGCATCTGAACATTTAGTTTAAGTAAATTCCATACAGACAGTTACAGCATCAAGAAACAATAATTGAATAAAGAATTTAGTACAGTTTCACCTTAAGAATCAGATAAGTTATTGATTGTGGATCCAATGTATTAGTGGAATGTATCATGATTGACATTTCTAGCTTTACTTAGCCGGAGAGTAGTCCAATCTATCTGCAACTGTAAATAAGAGCATAGAATGGGTTATCAGTCCTGACCAACTTAGATTTTGCAGTGCAGCATATCAGCGTTGTTGGCCATTCAAACATTATCTATATCGATCGTCCATATTTTCTCTGTGATGTCTTGATTTGTGAAAATAATTATGTATGAGTCCAAAAATGTATTTGTGAAGACAAACACATTGTTTTAATGTTACATTTTCGTTTTTTTTTTTTTTTTCCCCCCCTGCTATTTCTTGGGAAAAAGCATGTTCTAACGTAGGGCTTTGTCCTATTACATCTTAGAGAGGCTGGTGAATGTCTTTTTTTTTTTTTTTTTTTTCTTGGTACAGGAGACATTTCTAATTGCAAATCATAAGAATAGAACGATCATAATGCAAGATGCTTTATTACAATTTAGTATTGCCAAAAGTGAAGGATAGAGAGTAAAAGCTCTGACCTTCAAGGAGAACATGTGTTGGCTTTGGTAATCGCTGATATTGTTGATACCTTTCTAGAATAATATGGTGGTGGATTTATCTCATGCCAGACCCAACTGTTCTGCAAATATTTAGTTGGAGCATCTAAACTGCAGTTTTTTTTTCTTCTGATTGGTGTGTGTGTTTGTGTGCAATGCACGTATGTGTAAGTGTGCAATGCACGTATGTGTACGTACATATGTACATAGATCCAGCACAATTGGGGTTAATCATAAAGTATTTTGATTGCAGTGATCGACATTTCGGACCCCATTGGAACCGAGACAAGGGGCCCAACGGGGACAGACGTCGATCACTGCAATAAAAATGCTTTATTGTTAACCCAAAGTGTGCTTCATCTTCCTTCTGCATTGCTGTATACACTCACTTTTCCGTGACACCTTGGATGTAACTACATTGAGGAGTGCCTTACTACACAGACTTATACATGCAGTTGGCTTGTGTGAGTAGCTGCTAAACCAAACATTTTGGGATGGATTTACTAAGCCGTATTAAATCGATACCGTGTCGACTAGAAATGTATTACAATAGCCGGAAGGCACCTTCCAACTACATCGCCATCTCCTTAAGGTGTTTTCCAGACCACCTACTTTAAGTAGAAGCTTTGGAAGAATTACACTGCTTTCCCCATTGAAGATGTCAGGTATATGTAGATGTGCTATAGATATCTGGTATAATCGATGTGGAATGGTTTTATCAGTTTACCCCAACAGTGTGTGCATGCATCATAACCACTGTGGTTACTATGGGGCTAATTGACCTCTTAACACCTAAACTACCATGCGAACCAAATAGACTAACGCAATATCATACAAGGTAACCCCTTTGGTATACAAGGGTTGGGTAGTTGAGTTCGTTTAAAAAGATGTGTGACCACGTCTTCTGCAGTACTCGTCTTCTGGGGCCAGACTGAATCTATCAGCAGCCACAAGATACCTTCCAGCGACCATGTATTACATTTTCCGAAGGCATCTTTTGGCGTTGGAAGATGTCCGGGCAACCGTTTTGTAAATTTCCCCTGTTATCTACATATTGCACATCTAATTTCTTGCTTCCAAATAATTGTCCAGCAATATGCTTTCAGGTCAAGAAGGACCACTATATAATCTGAGTTAAGTACCTGTTCCCTAATGGATAGTGTGGGTATATTATATTGCAGGGCATTTTATTATTTTTGTTTTATTTCCATGAATACTAGTCTTGTGAGGTTTTTTTTTTTTAAAAAGAGGGGAAAAAATGTTTCCTTTCTGACAAATCCTGTTAATATATATGTATATATAGTCACTTTACTTCATGCAGATGTGAGCAAAATAACATACTGTATGCAACATTGGATCTACGTTATATATGAGTAAGAGAGAGAAACGAGGAAGGTGGAATGTCATTTCTATTATATATATAGATATAGATATATATATATATATCTATATACAGTGGTTGACAAATCACCAAAAAATCTACTCGCCACACAAAAAAAATCTACTCGCCACCTAATACCAAACGTGTGCTGCTTGGGCCAATATTTACTCGCCCTGGGGTTAAATCCACTCGCCCGGGGCGAGCAAATGTATAGGTTTGTCGAACACTGTCATATATATATATGTTGCCAATGTTGCATACAGTATGTTATTTTGCTCACATCTGCATGAAGTAAAGTGACTTGGGCCCACCGACTTAGCTTATGTAGTGCCATATTTTCTAGGTGGTGCTAACTCATAAGATACCTTAACTCCCATTCATTGAAATGTGGCATAAGATGCTTTGCAGTTTAACTCTGTTTAGTAAAAGTGGGCCACAATGTAAACTGGTAACTATTTTCCTATGTGCATTAATATTTCTTCAACCAAGTTACTCCGATCAATTTGGCGACCTAAAATATGTCCCCACGTTTGCTAGCCTTTTAGACCTGATTTTCAAAAGGCCTTTCTATGATGAAAGAAAATGAGACATTTGTATTTCACAATATACAGTATGTACTTTTCTTTGGGGAACAACATTGAAGGCTTTTACTGGTGTTCGATACGATCAAGTACCATGTACTGGGTGCCCCTGCATAAACATTTGACAAGTTTGTGCATGAAATTCAGACTTGTTTTCTTTTTCTTTTATTACCATTGTTCAAAGATCAGGTGCGCTCAATGGGTGGTCTTCTAACCATTAAAATCTCGCTTTGCAAGGTTATCTTTGTCACCAATACAAATGTATTCTTGGATTAATAGCTGGATCTCTTTATGTTGCTGTAAACTTAATTCCTTGAAAGCCTGATAATTGTACGTTTAGAAACAACTTCTAGAAATCTTCTAGAAATCACTTGAGTGGCCTACAGTGTTACAATCAATGCAGGATTACAATTTTAAAAATGTATTGGCAGAAATGTACAACCCCAAATGAAAAGTATCAATTGTAGACCTCCGTTGTACCTCACCCTCGCTATGTTCTGTGAAAACAAAGTATATTCTTTTGTTTCTCGACAGGAGTTCCATCTGGAATATGACAAGCTAGAAGAAAGGCCTCATCTGCCATCCACCTTCAACTACAACCCTGCTCAGCAAGCCTTCTAAAAGACTTCCCTGTTCATGGGGTATGGCTGTCTCAGCACAATACTCAACATAACTGCAGAACTGATGTGGCTCAGGCATCCTGGTTTTAATTCCTTGAGGATCTGGCAATTGTCTCTTGCAAAGGGATCATCACTTGAGGTCCTGCCTTACTAATTATGTGCTGCCCAACAACTATAATTGTAATTTGTTTCTTTAGTTTGAGCAGGGTCTGGATATTTTTTTTTTTTCTCTTTTTTTTTGTTTTTTTGTTTTCCTTAAATGCCAGCAGACAGACCTGGGTCTGTATACACACACGAGTACAGTACACTGACAAAGTTTACCACTTAGTTTCCAAATTGTACAAAGGAAGAGAGCAAGAGAGAGAGAGAGGAAAAAAAAGACAACATTAGACAACAGTTTGCATTGTTCATTGTAGCACTATTGGTAATAAAAGAAACACGTTTGTACATTTTTATGTGAAGATCCTTCTCGTATTTCATTTGGAAAGATGGGCAAGGTCACCTTCCTTCATTTTACTCCCCCCTTCTTTTTGAAAGGCAATTTTTCGCCATGCTAAGCCCCTTTCCCAGCCAAAGGGACCTGCAGCGCATTGCAGAGCAAAGGGACTGCTGCTCCCTCTGGCAGAGAAAGTGCTAGCGCAAGAATATTTGACTGTTTAGGACAAAGATATTGCCACAACCTTTGGACAATTTCCAGAGTTGTGTATTACTGAGCTTCATCTTTCCAGAATGAGCAAAACACTGTCCAGTCTTTGTTACGATTTTGTAATAAATGTGTACATTTTTTTTAAATTTTTGGACATCACATGAATAAAGGTATGTATGTACGAATGTGTATATATTATATATATGACACCTATTTTGGAAATGTTTGCCCTGCTGTACCTCATTTTTAGGAGGTGTGCATGGATGCAATATATGAAAATGGGACATTCTGGAACTGCTGGTCAGGGGACTCCTTTGTCGCCCTGTGCACTAAAGGGCCAGATTTTCAGCAGCCAAGGACATCCATACCCAAGTGAACGTGATGGGACTTAAAGAACTGAGACAATTCACTCTGGCTGTTTGAACAGCAGCGTTTCATAGGAAGAAAAAAAAAAAAGATCAATCTTGTATTTTCTGACCACATGAAGGCTTCTTCTCTTTGTAATAAAGTAGAAAAGCTCTCCTCACTGCAGTGTTGACTTTTGATTTGAGATTGTGAAATCATTTGCGCAATGATAAGGGTACTCGCTTGAAGTAGTTCCCTTTCTAATTTAGAAGGATGGTAAAAGTGCTAGAATAACAAATCTTCAATTAGCAGGCTAAGGAGATATGGATAGATAGTTAATACAAATGATTCACCCAACATGGTGACATGCTTAAAAGTTCCTCAGTTGGTAACAAAATATTGGTGGATGTAACCCAACTGTCCTACATCCTCATATAGGTTTTTATTTAAATATCTTCTTGAAAGGTGAGACTTGGTAAAGTTAAAAAAAAAAATTTACTCGGTCAAGAGATGCAAAAATTACAAAATTTCCTAGCCCAAATTTTAAACAAGTTTTACTACATTCACCATTGGCTTTTCTTGCTTTACCTAACTGCACTGGGTCAATATACCATATACAGTATTGTATATTTTAGTTACGTAACAGCAACCATGTAAGCAGATGTTCTGTTTTGTAAGAGCATTCATTGTAGGCATGATTCAACGTTTCTGAAATTCTTCTTTGACGGCATTCTCGCATGGGATTTTGAAGGTGAAGATACAAGGTGCTTGCTGATATTTAGAGGTAGAGCGCTGTGTGTTTAATGAAAATTAATAAGCCATAAAAACTAATTAATGAATAAGCTCACCTAAAACTGCAAAAACTGAGCCATGAGGTACACCAACAGAGGATAAAGTGTTAGCAGTAGCAAAAAAGAGGAAGTGATGGGAGAGGGAAAACCAGTAGAGGGATTTGTCATCGATGCATGAAGAATTTGACAAACAAGAAAATGGTCAGCAGAGTCAAAGCAGAACAACAATCAAGCAGAGTTTGAAGGGAAGGTAATTTTGAGACTAGCAGCATGCAAATGACTACTTTTGTGAAGACCATTTTCAGTGGAGAACAGTAGAGCTGTAGAATTTGGGAAAATAAACTTGATTTGTGAAAGTAAGGCAATATTTCAGTGTTATTCATGGAAGTTAAATGCATGAGGGAGATGTGAAAGGTGGTACATTAGCGGTGTGCATTAATAGATTTCCCATAATGAGAGCCAGAGTTCTGAATAGAAGGAAAGAATTGTGTGAGCATATAGTAGATCAAGACATGGAGGGCACCTGAGAGAGGAGTCTTTGGTGGGAAAAAATAACCAATGCCTTGGAAGAATCGATGTACTAGTAAAGGAGCAGAGGAAATATCTTGATATAAAAAATTCACCTTGATAAAATAAGCAATGAACGGAGATGTAGTGGAACAAGGAAAAGCGGCTACCAGAGGAAGGTCTGAAGAGAAATAAGGAAAATTAGTAGTATGTACTGTATGCAAAAAATGTAGATGTCACAAGGTTTGTAAAACTAGTACAAAAATAAAATATTGATACACAGATTACACTTGCCACTTTAATTCAATATACTTAAGGAAAATAGTACAGCTCAACCCTGTTATAACGTGAATCCGCTTATAACGCGATGCAAGCGTGGCTCCCAATTTTTGTATTTATAAATACTTTACAACACTATTATTGGTCTCTTAAATCCGTTATTGTACAATGCATACAATTGTACATTATTTCTAACGTGATCCACTTATAGAGCAATGTGATTCTTTGGACCCCAAGCACAGCGTTATATGCGGGTTGAGCTGTACATGGTGTGTAAATTACTGTAAGTATACAGCTCTAGATTGTGTTGTTGGGGTTCAGATCTACAGCTAATGCTGCACAAACATCTCCAAATATCGAGGAAACATGGTTACATCAGCTCTCGACACTGAACCAGCCTGTGCATTGCCACAGGGTCTTTCATGTTTAGCTGCATGTTTACAATTTACATTTCAGAAACTTATGTTACCCATACGTGCACTTAGACAAACCGGTGCCAATACATAATAGGCAAATGACATTTGTAGACTGAAGATCCAGTTGTATTAATTTATAATACATGGAGTTACCGTTCATTTTCAAGTATGTCCTGGGCACAGAGTTATGATGACTATATATGGTTATGTTAAATGAACAGAGGCTATACAGTATATTTAATATTTAGGAGAAATTCTCGAAAGGCACATAGATGAGCCATAGTGCTCATAAAATATCTAGTGTTCATTTACCAAGTTAAATGACTTGGCTCCCAACACATTTGGTTTTGTTACCGGTCCATTGCATTCATAAGCAAGCAGCAATTTTCAGACCCCTTTTGCAGATAGAGGCTGCTTTTAAAGATACACCCTTAAACCGCTTCCAAGTGATCTTCTGACCACAAAGTGCAAACTCTTTATTGCAGCAGTATTTCTGTTTTTTAAAAGTATTTACTCAACATAAAAAATAACTTCATACTGTGCAGTCAACTGTTATGAATACTAGTTAATTTAAAGGATCAGTATTTGTGCCACGCAGTATCAATACCAGCCACCCATATCAAAATATGATCATTTAGTTGGTGTCTAAATCTTGTTTTAATGTTTGTGATTGATCATAAGTGCCCGGCAAATCCATTTTTTTTATACCACTTTATTCTTCAAAATATTCTGGAGTTGCCAATCAATTAATGGTGAAGATTACAAAAATGACCCATCTCACATGATCACTTATGAATGATGAATGTGCAGATTTAAGGCATTAAAAAAAAATGTCATTGTGTTTAAGGGATATCTTTTTCATTTAATTTATAAATTAAATATTTAAGGCCTGTACTTATTACTTGTAATTATTATTCTGGGTGTAAATTGTTAAACCTGGACAGCTATATTGTTGGAGGCAAAATCAAACTACACAGTACAGTATTGTGATGTTGAATGTATGCTAACCAAAGCAGCTAGAAAAACACATAGCTTGCCATGCTGGAGTTGGGAGGATAGAGTGACTGCTTAGGAAAAAAATCTAAAACCAAGAAGATTAAGAGCGGATATAATAACCGAGGTTATGATGTATAGATAAAGTAGAGCTCTAAAATTTGACCTTGTGGTGTCTGCTGGATCTAGATTAAACTCATGTGGCAAGGTACTCTTTTAAAGGGCAATTTTTGGTAGCATCAAGTGACCAAGGCAGTTTTTAATTCTTATCAAAAATATCTTCACTGCTACAAGACATCAAAGTAAGTTCTCATAATGGCATATCTTACCTTCCATCTGTCTATTATTAAAGGGGAAACGTCATGAAACAGCTTGGTCACATTAAAAGCACATATATTGTGAAGTTCTGTAGGTCACACACAAAATAGCATTCCCCGAAACGTCCCTCTTTTCAACAGCTCTCGGTGTGCACAAACTATTTACTGCTGTGCTTTTTCTTTTAAAGATTAAAACAGACTAGACGGATAGGCCATTACACTACATATATGTCTCCATATAGCATGCGTGACTCATTGACATAGATACGCATATGGATCATGGATAAAAAAAAATTGTGCTATAACAGTTATGTTAATGCACACTATTATGGTGTCAAAGAAGCAATTCATCTAATTGATATTCTAAGCATCAAGGTCCTGGCATATAAAATAGTATATCAATACATTTTTCCTGGAATAGCTCATGCTGTGTGGTGGGAAGGTATACTGTAGTGGGTTACAGATTATTTCAAGTGTATACGGCTTGTGTTCAAATAGAGCTCACCTATCAACATTATTGTAAAAGTTATATTAAGGTACACGCTGAAGACTTGATTTTTCTATAATGCAGGTGTAGATTAGTTGTACTTTAGGTTGTAATAGACGTTATTACCAAATCAGTCGTCTGTCAAGAAATGTGATGTCTCCTTCCATTTCCTTTCTTATCCTCGTACGTAAATGCAGCCACATACTAAACCTGTGAATTTTTTCCTCTTAATGCAGGTTTCTCAAACTGCTTTTCTAAAGACCTTCGTGGTAGGGACAAAAGACCCTTAAAATTCACTTTAGGCAGCGCTTTCTTCTTTCTCCCAAGGCTGTGGTAACAAACAAACCATTCGCAGCTCAAAAAGACAGATGATTGTTCTCCCAAGGCTGATTTACGGATGCCGGTAACAGTATTTAAAAAAAAATACAGATTGTGTACTTATGCGCACATCTATAGATTATAGACACGCACACATTTATATATACACAGATGCACATAATCTGTGTAGTGTGTGTATGTATGTATATATGTACAGTATATACACCAACTAGCACTGAGAAGTTTGAAGCAGGGGAGCCTGGTTCAATTCCCGGTTTCGGCTCCTTGTGACCTTGGGCAAGTCACTTTATCTCCCTGAACCTCAGGCACCAAAAACATAGATTGTAAGCTCCACGGGTCAGGGACCTGTGTCTGCAAAATGTCTCTGTAAAGCACTACATAAAACTAGCAGCACTATACAAGAACATGTTATTATTATTATATTGTACACACGTGTAAACTCACAGCAACACACATCCTGTTAATTTCCAACGCTCAACCTTCAAGCCGTTACAGAAACCTGGCTCACCACCTCAGATGTGTGGAAAATGAAGGGAAGCGCAACTCGTTCAGTGGTGAATATGTGGAATAAAAATAGATACAATAGTCCTACACAGTCTTTGGAGATGTTTCTCCAAATTTAATAGACTCCTATAGATTCAGAACTCACATTTTCTCTGAAATCAACGAGCATGTAACCCAAACTTAGGTGGGTAATGGATAGTGTGGTATATTCGTGTAGATCTTCTCTCTATATTTCTTAGGGTTCTTGGGGGTACTTGGATTCACTCACAATGACATGATATCAGCCGTATATATATATGGGAAAACGGAAAGCCAAACATAGTGTGTACCGTATAAAATAACTTTAAATCACTAAAAAGCCATATAGGTGTATGCTTACATCAATAAAACGTATACCGGGCACATAGGAAAAGCGAACTCTGCCTCCCAATTCTCACCCCCTCTGCCCGACTCTCCCGTCGTGTCACTTCCGGTTTACCGGCGTCTTGCTTCCAGTATCTCGGCGTGGGTGAATTCACCAAATGGAGGGGATTCTCAGGTGCAGATCAGTACAGGTGAGTGGCGACAGCACCTCAGATACCACCTCTCCTGTTGCACTCGCTTACGCTGGTCTCTCCCTCAGCCACACCCCAAGTAAGGAAATAGACAGGATGGAGGTTGGCATACTATTGTCCCCACACTGCATTTTTCATGTCATACCCCCATTACCCTACCTCTCATTCTTCGAAGTCTACTCTGTCTGTCTCTTCTCCCCTATTTCCCTCTGGCGCTGTCATCTATCGTCCCCTCATGGACCTACATTCCAATTTCTTGACAACTTTGAAGCCTCGCTCCCTCAGTTCCTCTCTTCGGACACACTGCCATACTGGTAAACTGTAACATACCTATTGACAATCCCACTTCCACCTCAGCTGCCCATCTTATCTCTCTAACCACCTCCTATGGTCTCTCGCAGTCGACGACCTCTCCTACTCACTGCAATGGCCACTTCCTTGACCTTGTTTTCTTTCGCGTTGGCTCTCTCTAACCCCTCTAACACCCCCTTTCCTCTCTCTGATCACCTAACCTTTAACTTCACTCGACTCTATGCACTTTTCACGACACCTACTTCCACATGCACATACAAAAACCTACATGCTCTAGACACCTCCAACTTTCAACATCTACAAACTCTCCTTCCTCCCATATCTACCCTTTCCTGTCCCAACCTATCAACATCTCTATACAACAGCATACTCTCAGCAACCTTAGACGAGACTGCCCCCGCCACCACAGGTCACCCCCAAAAATTCAAGCCACAACTGTTGCATATACCTTTCACTCGCTACCTCCTAAAGTGCTCACACACTGCAGAACGTTTCTGGAGGAAATACCCCTCAAAAGCAGGCTTCCTCCACTATAAGTGTATGCTCTCCTCCTATAACGCTGCCCTCTTCACTCATACAAACGTTGTCATCCAACCTTAATGCCTATTTGCCACCTTTTAACTCCCTTCTCCGTCCAAGTACACCTACACCGCCCTCAGGGCCGAGACCTCGCCACCTACTTCCCAGACTAGATTAAATCTAACAGATATGACAGCCCCCCCCCCCCCCCCCCAACCTCACCTTTTTAACCCCTCTCGCCTCTGGCATATTCCCATTTTCTTACAAACATGCACTCATAACGCCCATTCTCAAGAATCCCTCCCTTGACTCCCTCCCCTCTAACAACCGCCTTATCTCTCTTCTCCCCTTTGTCTCCAAGCTACTTGAACGACTTGTATAAAACAGCCTGACTAACGTCCTCTCATCCAGTTATCTGCTTGACTCTTTACAATCTGATTTCGGTCCTCTACACTCCGCCGAGAGCACTAACTAAAGTGACCAATGACCTACTTCGTTAAATCTAAGGGTAATTTCTACATATGTAGAAAACTCTTATTTTCCACATATCTGGGGAGTATTTGCGATCCTGGTCCCTTGCTTCAGTATACCTGTTTTGGATGCCGGTTTGAGTCCTTTTCTGGAGCTGCATTACCCCCATATCTAATACTGTATATTTATGCTATCACAATTTTGTTCACTTTGAATATTTATAACGGTATTTGCGCTTTCCTTTTTCCTTAATCTATCCATACTAATTCACCTGAATCTCTCCTCTGCCTCTGACTGTTGATCACCCCCTTCTCAACATTCTACTCCATTGGCCTCCATGACACAGCCTTCTCCTGGGTCAAGTCCAACTGCTCCTTCAGTGTTTCCTTCTCTGGTGTCTCCTCTTCACTCCCTCTTTCTGTCGAGGTCCCGTAAGGCTCTGTCCTTGACCCTCTGCTCTTCTCACTCTACACCTCTTCTCTTGGTGAACTAATACAATATTTTGTTTTCAGTATAATCTTTATGCTAATGACACTCACATGTATGTCTTCTCCCCTGACCTTTTCCCTTCCTGCTCTGTGTCTCCAACTCTCTCTCTAAAATCTCCTCCTGGATGTTTCACTGCTACCTGAAGCTAAAAAATGGCCAAGACAGAATTAATATGATTTCCCCCTTCCCCTGCTACACAGACACTCTCCCTGACTGTCAACACTACAATCTCCTCAACATCTCAAGCCTGCTATCTAGGAGTCATCTTTGACTCTGATCTCTCCTTCATTGCTCACATTCAGTCCATCATGGTCCTGCTGTCTCGACCTCAAAAAATATCCCCAAGATGCGCCCTATTCTCACTCATGATGCAACTAAAATCCTAATCCACTCATCATGTCCACCTCTCTCAACGCCAATCAATCCAAAATGCTGCTGCTACAGTAGACTCTTCTACCGCACTCATCGCTCCACTTCTACAGCTCCGCTATGCATATCCCTACACTGGCTTCCCATAGCCTGTAGAATTTAATTCAAAACCTTAGCAATGTCATAGGCCGCGTTGATAGTGGCTGAGATGGCAAGGTCTCAATGACAGCGCTCCCCCTTGCATATCAGCCCTCATCCACAAATACATACCCCCTACGTTCTGTACACAACATCCGTCTTTCCTCCCACCTTACTATCTCCTCTCACTCCCACCTGCAAGACTTCTCCCGTACTGCCCCCTCACTATGAAATTTCCTACCACATACCATCAGACTCTCCCTCAGCTGTCAGATGTTTACAAACTCCCTGAAAATCCATGATTTTAAGGAAGCCTATTTGCCATTCCTCCAACACCCAATTCCCCTTCCAACCTCATTGGGATCAGCTGTGTTCACTCTATGTAACATCCCCCCCCCCCCCTCGTCCCTTACTGGCTTCAGCTGTCAGATTTTCATATTCTAGAGAAGAACAGTCTCACAGGGAATATGTGGAATCGAAAACCGCAAAAAAAAAAATATATATAGTGCAACACTTTTTTTTAAATTACTTCAACTAATTAATGATGGGTGTAAGGTATCTCACTCTCATGATGTGGGAGATAATCGGGCAATTGGGTTATATTAACCAACTTTAAGCTGACTTGGCATCTTCAGTACAGTAGATATCCACACTGTAGCAGGGACTCCCAATACAGAAAACAAAAAAGCAAATAAAAGTGCAATATTGCTTTTTATATAAATTAAAGAATAAAAGTAATGCACAATTTACAAAATCTGTGTTCTTTATTATAAAAATGTTATAGAACATCACCTCAATTCATTCACTTTTTTCTTTTTTTTAGAAACATTATTAAAAGCATCGATTTATTTTTTAACAAAGTGTACCAATATGTGCAAAAATCCACGTGCAGCAATGTTGAAATCAATAAAAACTGTATCCCTAAGCATCTCTCTCTGCATGTACTATAAATAAATAAATAGATATTAGGCATTGTTATACATGCTCCCAAATTGATTATACCAAATTAATTAGTTAACATGCTGTACATTATCTAGAGTGGTACTATATTGGTTATATAGAAAATATTCAGGCACTGTCTATGTTCAATTAAAGCTGCAGTTCTGTCTTTTTTTATTTTTTTTTATTTTTTTACTTCAATAGTTTAATGTGGGCAAGCTCTAATTACCTAAAGAACTGCATAGCTGCCGGTCAATTCGTTCTCCGTCTATTGATCGGCAAAGTTTGGCGACATCTTTAAATATGGGGAATGTAAATCGTTGCTATAGGAACAAGCAAGCTTGTTAAAATAGAATACAAGAAAATTGATCTTTCAAAGTTGTTTTTTTTAAAACAGAAAATGCTAAAAGTATTTTTTCTTACTACAGAACTGATTTATTAAAAAAACCACACGTGCAGGATATTGACTGAACTGCAGCTTTAAAGGAACACCTCCATTTATTCAGTTTATATGCAGAATACGTTTGTTGCTACACTGCCCTCCCAGGCCCGATTTATACACACACATCAAGTCCTACCCTTATCCTCCAATACCTGGGAACTCTCTCCTCATACCTCTCTCCCTGCATCTCTTTATGCCCTCCCTATTTACTGTTTTCTCAGTCCTTTGTAAACTATTTTGTTCTCTTCAACTTCCCCACTCCCCTCCTCCTATCCACATGTCTTCATCTCTCCTCCCCTCCACCTATGCATGTGCCCATATACTGCCCCATTATTTACACTCCTTGCCCAACAACTTCTACACCCCTCAATAAAAAGCACCCCCACAAATTCTCCATCTCTTGGACTCAGCCATATACACACCTTCTCTTGCCCATGCCACCCTGCCACCTCTTTCCCAGCTACTGGTGTTAACCCAGCTAATTTAATACTGACCAACCCTAAAACTCACATCAGAAAAGAGGCCTCCCAATAGCCGGCACTCATGGCTTCTGAGTGCCACACTGTCACTCCTACCAACCATTGTGGCCAAGCACTGGCATCTGCTGCACGTATTCCCTCACCCGCTGTCTCTGTACATTTCCCAACGTACCACTTGTATTACTATAATTCCCTGTACTGTATGGTCTTTGTGAAGCGCTGAGTACACTGTCGGCGCTTTATCAATAAAGATATACAGTACAAACATCTCAAACTACAGTATTCCTGTTATACTTCATAGTAGGGACAGTAGGAACACATCCCTTGACATGCAGACCTTTCAGCACTTTGGGCATATGAAACATGGCCATACCAAAGCCCAAAGATACACAGGGCGCATATTTTTCATTGGGCAGTGTACACAGATGCCCTGCCCCTCCCATCACCTTGACATGACTGCCGGACTCAGACAGCTGCAGTGAGGTTAGGGGACAACAGGCTGCATGTTTATGGCCCGCAGAGTAGCCGTACTAAACGCTGAACATTGATTTATCAAAGCTTTTGTATGGCCATAGGAAGATTTAATTACTCGGCCACCTATCTCTGGTGCCCTATTTAATCATGCACTCTGCTGCTCCGACATAAGTAAACGAATAAATGGCCGTGAAAGCTTGAGGCGAAGTAGCAAAACCACATTGTGTTATAAAATGAACAGTGTTAAAGAGCTACATGCAGATTCCAAGCAAATGCAAAGAGTAAAAAACAAAAAGCTCTCCGCCAAGGAGTATTGTTCTGTTGAGATAGAGAACCGCAGTGTATTTCATATCTAGAAAAGATGTGTGCTGGTCAGTTAGCAAAAAAAAGTAGTGGGGATTAACATTATCTGTGCACTTTCAACAACTGGCATGATGCTGTTAATGTTAATCAACTTTAATACAAAGCACGTGTATATCAATACAAGTGTAAACAATCCCAAAAATAATTAAATGTGCCTGGGTATTAGCATTTCTGTATCAATGGATGGGGACCTGCAAATGTGATTTTTTTTTTTAAAACATAGGTGAAATTAAGGCTGATTGATAGTACCACATGTAGTCATCAAAGCTTTTAATGTAATACAATGCAGACACAAATTATTGCTGATATTCTTTAGCCAGCTATGCGTTTTTTAAACTCTATACCAAATCTTCAGACTTTCAATTTTATGATATAGGAAGAGGAGTTGTACAGTACAGTGATAATTTCACAACCTTTGGAAAAATTCGAATTTGCACCGGATTGGACTTTTCATTCCCCACCACACCTCTAACACTGAAAGAACTAATTTCATATGTAGAAACATTACTGAGCAGACTTTTTAGATGACTCTGTCTCTGATATTTTGTGCTAGCAGTGCAGTTTAGTAAGGCACATTGCTATATACAGGATGAACACAATTCGTGAATCCGCGCTCGTGCTGTCTTGCATAAACTCTGGAAGCCAATCCCTTGGCTACTAGGTGCACAGGAGCTATATAAAAAAAAGTCATTAAAACAATCACCACACATAGAATACATTGATAATGTGGAGAGAGGAGGAAGCCAGCCAACAAAGGGGATAATATTGTGATAATGTAAAAATCATATAACATATAGGAGTGGCTGATAAGGAGATCCTCACAGATAATGCTATGCATATCTACCCATCTAGATTTAAGAGGATGTGTAAGATGCTCAGAGAATTTGCTTAATAAGTTACCATATACCCTATGTTTCCAGAATACTAGTGTCGCGCTTGTTACCTATAATACACCAAAACATTGCATTGCCACTTATAAGCCTAATTGTGGCAGCAACGTACTCCATTACAGAGCCCCTATCTCAGTTACCAGACTCTACACTTAGAAACAATTCATTACTCTGCTTTCAGTATATTAGAGACTTTGTTTCAGCTTTGAAAATGTTACACAATGTGCAATGACAATGCTCTTAATCTACATCCAACATACAGTTAGGTCCGGAAATAATTGGACACTGATACAAGTTGTGTTATTTCGGCTGTGTACCAAAATAAATTCAAGTTTCAGTTAAATAATGAATATGAGCTAAAAGTGCAGTCTATCCGCTTTAATTTGAGGGTATTCCCATCCAAATTGGAGGAAGGGTTTAGGAATTACATCTCTTTAATATGTAGCCCCCTCTTTTTCAAGGGACCAAAAGTAATTGGACAATTGACTCAAAAGCTGTTTCATGGACAGGTGTGGGCTATTCCTTCGTTATTTCATCATCAATTAAGCAGGTAAAAGGTCTGGAGTTGATTCCAGGTGTGGCATTTGCATTTGGAAGCTGTTGCTGTGAACCCACAACATGCGGTCAAAGGAGCTCTCAATGCAAGTGAAACAGGGCATCCTTAGGCTGCAAAAAAAAAAGAAAATCCATCAGAGAGGTAGCAGGAACATTAGGAGTGGCCAAATCAACAGTTTGGTACATTCTGAGAAAAAAACGCACTGGTGAGCTCTGCAACACAAAAATGCCTGGACGTCCACGGAAGACAACAGTGGTGGATGATCGTAGGATCCTTTCATGGTAAAGAAAAACCCTTTCACAACATCCAGCCAAGTGAAGAACACTCTCCAGGAGGTAGGCATATCATTATCCAAGTCTACCATAAATAGAAGACTTCACGAGAGCAAATACAGAGGGTTCACCACAAGGTGCAAACCATTCATAAGCCTCAAGAATAGAAAGGGCAGATTGACTTTGCCAAACTATCTAAAAAAAGTCAGCCCAGTTCTGGAACAGCATTCTTTGGACAGATGAAACTAAGATCAACCTGTACCAGAATGATGGGAAGAAAAAGTATGGAGAAGGCTTGGAACGGCTCATGATCCAATTCATACCACATCATCTGTAAAACACGGTGGAGGCAGTGTGATGACATGGGCATGCATGGCTGACAATGGCACTGGGTCACTAGTGTTTATTGATGATGTGACAAATGACTGAAGCAGCCGGATGAATTCTAAAGTGAATAGGGATATATTGTCTGCTCAGATTCAGCCAAATTCAGCGAAGTTGTTTGGACGGCGCTTCACTTTACAGATGGACAATGACCCAAAACATACTGCGAAAGCAACCCAGGAGTTTTTTAATTCAAAGAAGTGGAATATTCTGCAATGGCCGAGTCAATCACCTGATCTCAACCTGATCAAGCATGCATTTCACTTGCTGAAGACAAAACTTAAGGCAGAAAGACCCACGAACAAACAACAACTGAAGACAGCTGCAGTAAGGGCCTGGCAAAGCATCACAAAGGAGGAAACCCAGCATTTGGTGATGTCCATACGTTCCAGACGTCAAGCAGTCATTGCCTGCAAAGGATTCTCAACAAAGTATTAAAAATTAACATTTTATTTATGATTGTGTTAATTTATCCAATTACATTTGAGCCCCTGAAATAAGGGGACTGTGTATGAAAATAGTTGTAATTCCTAAATGTTTCATACGATATTTTTGTTCAACCCCTTGAATTAAAGCTGAAAGTCTGCACTTCTATTGCATCTCAGTTGTTTCATTTCAAATCCATTGTGGTGGCATACAGAATCAAAATTATGAAAATTGTGTCAGTGTCCAATTATTTCCGGACCTAACTGTATGTTTTGTGTACAGGACATCTGGGGATGAAAGGCCCAGAGGATGTTCAAGGTTTGATTCAATTATCCACATCCTCAGATCAAAGGGATGCAATGTGCCTGTCCATTTGGTCTACCAAGACTGTCTGGAGTCTCTCACCATGGGGGCATGGAGGGAAGCAGGTGCAGAGAGGCCATATTTTCACCTGCCCCTGGGTTCAGTCAGATGTTTAAGAAACCCCGTTTTTGTTACTGATTTGTCTCAGATTGGTTGCTAGGGAAATTCCTCACACTCCTGATAGGGAGATAGAATTCTGGGAATGGAACTGAGAGGTTTTAAAAAAACCTTACATAGGTCAGATTTGGCAGTTCTCTAAGTTTCTCTCAAGATTTTAAAGTTTTCTAGATTCCAAGCAGCAAGTGTATCTCAGCCCTTTGGAGAGATAGGGGGGCTGTGGCGGTTGGAACTGCATGGTGGCTTCAGTTCTAAGACTTTTTATGGTAAGCTTGGCGATAAGTCCCTACACCTAGGAAAGTATAATTTTTTCAATCCCCTTTCCCCAAGTAAGTGTGTCTTTTACTGTAAATTGTGTAACATTGTGTGTTTGCCTATTTTAAGTGAACAAATTACAATTTATTTCATTAACTCATTTTGCTCAGTGAAATTATCCTGATATAAAGGTGTAATTGCCTGGTCTCCCGTGACAAGCCCTGTCACACATTCATTGGGTGGGTTGGCTCCTGTGGACACTGGGTGGTTAAGTGCCCACGGCACCTCAGTACTTTGGGGTAAACCGCACTGGGGTGTGGACACGGTGATGGGGGGCACTGTGTGGGGGTACGGCCATGATTGGCCTGGTTGGTTCTGTTATTTTTATTCTTATGTGTTCGGTAAACTTGTTAAACCATACCAGTGTGTATTTCTTATATTGTGTCCTGTGACCGGGTTTTCCCACACTGATAGCGCCTCCACCCGTGATGGATCCTGTCACCATACAATCTAGGTACACCCCAGGCTCCCAGCAGCAGAGGTCCCGGCCACCTGTGAGCCACTGGTAAAGCACCACACACACACAGTAGCCGCCATATCTCCCATAGAGTGGGGGGAAACTGCACTATATGCGTATAGTGCTACTTTATGTATCTGTCGGTTAATTTGTATGCCCGATTGTAACAGGGACTTATCCTGTTTAAATAAAGAAGCCTCGGAACTCTGAGAATCCAGCAGAGAGAGAGAGAGAGTTAATTGCAGCCACTCAATTAACTAGTCTCCCCCTGGACTAATGAGAGATCTGAGAAAATCCAGATGTGAGAAATAGGAGAGAGATTCCTTAGCTCACATTTGGGCTGACAGAAGGAGAGCAGAGAAGCTTGCACACAGACACTGTCTTGAGCACAAAGGCTGTGCTAAGATCAAGACACCCAGAGACCTATATTTCCCTGGACACAGAGGACCAAGAAACCTGCCAGAGACTGACATGGAGGGCCACCTGCTTAAGATACTTCCTGAGACTTTGGAGTGATAGGCTGGTAATGGGAATATCCCTACAGTCCTGCAGATAGGGTCTGGGGAAGTAAGTTAGCCCTTAAAGGGATAGGGGTTTGTTATTTTGTTGTTTTTGTATGTTTTGCCTGGATAAAGGAACAAAACATACAAGATATAATTACACCCAAGATATAATTGCATCCAAATCAGTTTCCATTATATGTACCTCTGACACATCTCTTACACCGATATATCTTTGTTGTTCCGAATTTGTGCTGCCAGGGGGTCCATGCTTAGGGCAAACAGCAAGGGTGGGAGTGGACATCTTTGTCTCGTACCGCTTTTAATTTTGAAGTGTTCTGATGGGAATCCCTGGTGTATTACTGTTGCTGCCAGACTGGAATACAGTTCTAGGATTGCTTTCAAAATTCTACCCCCGAAACCGAACACCCCAAGTGTGGCAGTAAGGTATGGCCAGTGTATCCTGTCGAAGGCTTTTTCTGCATCTAGACTCAACACCATAACTTGTATCTTTTTGGTATTGGTTCTCTCTATCAGATCAATAATTTGTCTTTATCCTCCGCTTGCCGGACTTTGATAAAACCGACTTGATCTGGGTGTATAAGTCTAGGCAGGATATTACTTAATCGGTTGGCCAACAGTTTAGCGTAAATTTTGACGTCCAAATTTATCAGGGATATGGGTCTGTAAATTTTGCAGTCCAATGGGTCATTCCCTTGTTTATAGATTAGAGATATAGACGCTTGAAACATTTGGTCCGGAAATGGGGTACCTGCCAGCACTGCATTAAACATCCGAAGAAGGTAGGGGCCAAAATTGCACTAAATTTCTTGTAGTATAAATTAGAGAACCCATCTGGGCCTGGAGCCTTAGAGGGTTTCAGATGTATAATGACCTATAGCAATTTTTCCATTGTGAAGTTGTCCGCTAATCTCTCCCTCTCGTCCCTATTCAATCTTGGAAGCTTTGAGTCACCTAGGAAGTCCTGTAGGGCCTGTTTCGTGTTGTTGTGGGTGACCTTCTCGCCGTTATATACATTTTGATTTTTTTTTTAATTCTTCTACAATTATCTTAGGATTTGATGTTGTTACCCCCGATTTTAGTCTAATAGCCTGAATGTTGTAATTTGGTTGTCTGTTCCTAATTTTGTTCGCTAGCAAGGTATCTGGCTTGTTTGCTTTTTCATAAAATTTCCTCTTTGACCAACTGAAGAAATTCTCAGCCTGGGAGGTCAGGAGCATATTTAACTCAATTCTAATATCTTTCAATTATTTTAATGTTTCTGCTCTGCCGTCCCGCTTGTGCCGGTCAGCCAGCTCTTCTAATTTGGATTGGAGCAGGACTACTTTTTTATTTCTCTCCCTTGTTCTACTGGTGGCTATGCTAATTAGGGAGCCCCGGAGTGTTGCCTTGTGTGCTTCCCAAAGTGTTGTTTGGGAGTTAACACTGCCCTCATTTAGCCTAAAAAATAGCCCAATTTCATTGCTGACTGTTTAAAAAACATTGGGGATATTAATGAATGATTCATTTAGTTTCTAATTTGCTCCTGGTCTGTCTAGGTTAATCTGCGAACACCATAGCTCTATTGGTGCATGATCTAACCATGATATATCGTTTCATTAATTAACCCACTTCATTAATCTTAGTAACCTCCACCCTGAGTCCTCTAACTCTCTAAGGTCTGCCAGTTATTTGGTCTATTCCCCTTATTTAGCTGGAATAGTTTCAGAGGTAGCACACTAATTGCCACCCAGAAACAGAGAGAGAGCGAGGAGAAAAACATCAAGAAAAATTGTAACTTGTGACATGCACCATCCAGCACAAACTTAAAACATATTATTGCAATCCCTTTTGAACTCTTTTGAATAGTGTGTTTGGCACAGGAGGAGGACATACCCCATGCCTGACCCCCACTACCTGGTGTGCCCCTTGTTCTTATGTCTTTGGGATGTTAGCTTCCAGCAGGCAGAGTGGGGTTAATGCACCTGTGGTTGGACCCATTTGGTGGTAAGCCTTCTATATGAGGCAGAGTTCTATGTGTGGTTGAGTCTCTCAGCCCGCGCAGGGCCCGTAACTTCCCCTGTCTGCCTATGCCAACCCTGTGTGGCTGTGTACACACCACCTCCTGCCGCGCTCTACCACTCGAGTCGCCTGCTCCGTGGTACCCCCCTCCAGCTTCCAATTTCTACAGTGGCAGCCACCTCAAATCCCCGCAGTCTCCCCGGTATAGCCCCCCTTCACCCGCCTTACATCTGCACCCGTTCCCCTCCCTCTGATGCTTTGGTATTCCTCCGTTCTTCCCCACCACTTCCGCAGCTGGGTGTTCTGCTGCTTGCTGAATCCTCTCCCAGGCTGCATCGCCATCCGCGCTTTCTCTCCGCTTCAGGCTGCCGACCACACTGTGAATGGGATCTGGACTTGTCTCGCTTTTGAGAGCTGATTTCTCCTGATCTGCAATGGTAAGGTGAAATGTCACTTTATACAAAATCCAGAAGGAGCAGGGATACCCAAAAAGAGAAAAAAAGAATATATAGTGTGCACTGTGCTTGGAATAATAAGAGTTGTATGGATCCAGTCTTGGCTCCTATGTCATTTTTACAGTGTAAAAGTAGATAACACGCCTTCTTCTAACTGTGGCAATCACTTTTTCTTCTTTTCAAAGTGTAGATAATCCCTCAGATTTAGAGAGAAAAAAGAGACATAGTGCAATTCAGTCATTAACAGTTTAGTATAAAAAAGACATGCACTTCAGGTACTCAAACGCTGTACATGAAAGATAAGCATTAAACAGGAGGAAGACTGAGGCGCATGCGCGATGGCAGAGAGTATGGATGCATGATTCCAGTGCTCCATGCCCCGCTCATAATATAAAGAAATAAAATACCTTTACTCCATACTGAATTGCTAGAATTTAACTCCTATAACTCTACTAAACTACCAGGATGTCAAAACGGGCAGCCAAAACGCCGAAATCAAAGGGGCTCCCGCTATATTTTAACAGCACAAGGAGCAGCGCGGCGGAGGCCATAATGGCGCCGAGTTCAAATCAGGGCTCTGATTCGGAACGGGAGGGAGAGAAGGAGGACGGCGAGAACGCTGAAGACAGGCCAGTTAGGCTTGGCGATTTTAATCGCTTGTATACCGACCTCAAAACCCTTTTGCAAGCAGAAATTAAAGAGCAGGGGAGGGAAATCAGTAGCCTGGGAGAGCGCACAGGTCGAGTTGAGACCCAACTGGACATTGTTACCACCGCAACCAAACGCAATGCAAAAAAAACAACAGAGATGCAGATCCAAATTAATGACCTGAAAGAGAAGCAGGAAGACGCAGAAAATCGGGAGCGTCGCAATAATATAAGGATACGGGGGGTCCCCGAAGAAGCGGGGGATTGCGAGGAATTCGTCCTGAGATGGATGGGGGAATTGCTGCCGGATACCCCCAGGGAAAGACTGGAGATGGATCGCTGCCATAGAGCCCTGAGAACGAGGCCTACACAGTCTGATCAACCGCGGGATATCATAGCGCGGTTGCACTTCTACAAGACCAGGGAGGCCATCCTCCACAAGACTCGCGCTACCCCTACAGTAGAATTCGAAGGAGCAAAATTGCTCATCTTCCAGGACTTATCCCCCCTAACCCTGCTGCAATGCAGGGCCCTGCTCCCAATCACAAAAGTGCTGAGGGACAACAACGTCCGATACCGTTGGACTTTCCCTTTTGGATTGTCCGTCAGCAAAAATGGACGGGCCTTTCACATGAAGGAGATTGGGGAGGGAGAGGCGTTCCTCCAGAAATTAGGCCTCAAGGGGACCCCGCCAGCGCCGGTGGAAGAGGAGGAGATCCCGGGCCCCAGCTGGGCAACAGCGGGACAATCGCCCCGGTCTCCACGGAATAAAAGATGAGGTGCAACAAGGCAAAGTCTCTCTAAATAATCCTCAGTGTTTGGATATTAAGTTTCCCAGTTATTCGTTTTAAGTTCCCTGTTACACCGCTACGGACTTAAGCCCGATTACACTACAGCAAGGTCGAGCTTGATTTAAGGTTCCCGCTGGAGGGGCAAAAATCCTCGCTTTCCCACCTGTAAAAGACGTTGTACTCACCTGGACGAGGGAAACAGGAGGTCCAAAGATGGAGGCGAGAGAAAAATCCAGCATGGAACGCAGGAGCAGGAAATCACCATCAACCTGGAGGAGAGCGCGAACACAGCCGTCCAGGATGAACGACGCTCCCAAAATGGCGGCGGCCGGATGTCCGGGCGCCAGTAGAGGAAGTGCGCGGGCGGCCATCTTGGAGGAGGCAGAAAGAACCTAAGGACGTCATGAGGCGGCGACGAGCGTCACGCGGGCGACCCGGACTGGCGGGAATTTCAATTTTCGCCGGTCCCAAGCGCCGCAACTGCAGGGGCAGCAGCAGCCGCAAGCGACACACCGGGCTATAAGAGAGGGAAGTTAAGATCAGCGGCGGAAGGCAGGACAGAATAAGGGTAAAGTAGGTGCAGCATACAAAAAGGTAGATATAGCCCGGGGGAGGCAGAGAGGGTGGAAGAGGTAAGGGAGTAAGCGGGATGGGGCAAGAGGAAGGCATAAGGGAAGTGATGGGAATAGGAAGGAGACAGATGGAAGAAGCAAGTGGAGTAGCATTAGGAAGGAGGGACGGGAGGGAGGAAGGTAAGAACAAGTGGTTTTATCAGAGGGAAGAAGGTAGAGGAAGTATTTAGAGGGTAATAGCAAGTAAATGAGGCCGGGGTAGGTTATGAAAAGGATTACAGGGGAATGAGACACAGGGAAAAGGAAAAGGTCAGAAGAGAGCTCATCAGGGAATGGAGTCTGAAGAGAAACTAGAAGGGAGAGATAGTACACCAAAGAGTGTTCTCTAAGAGAGGTGGAAGATAAGGAGGCCACCCGTCCAGTTAGGGAAATAAAGGGCAAGGACGCAAGCGGTAGCACTTAATACTGGGGTTAGCAATAAACCCAGGAGTTATAAGTTATATAGGTATTGTGCAAGTTTTTGGTTTAGGAGCGGGGCGGGAGCTGAGGGATCTCGGCCTGCTCTGCGGTCCGCATGGGCCAGGGGCTGGGAAGGGGTTATCCCAGCGAAGTCCTTTGGGAGGGAGGGGGTTCACAAGGTGAGATAACATCGGAGAGGGACCAGCGGCAGGTGCCCAGCCCCCAAAGACAATGGAATCTGAGCCAAGTTGGCAGGGCCACAGCTCGGAGGACACTAATTGTTTTTTGTTCTATGTGTGTCATTCCCCATGTTTCCCTATTGTTTCCCCCCAACCCAAAGGACCCACCATCCAAAGATCATCGTGAGTGCTACAGGTCGGAGACGGCTCTTCCTCAGTCTCGGTTCCTGGCGAAACACACACCTCCACCGCCCCCTGCTGCAGGTTCAGTCCAAGTCAAGGATGAGTAACGATCTGATCTTTATTTCCCATAATGTCAAGGGATTCAACAACCCAATAAAGTGCAGAATTGCCTTCAGGGACTATGTTCGCAAAAAAGCGGATATAGTGTTTGTCCAGGAGACACACTTCTCCAAAACTAATCACCCCAACTACCTGGACAGGCACTATAGGACAGTGTTTATGTCCTCTGCGAAAGTTAAGAAAAGAGGAGTGGCGATACTAATCCACCGCAGAGTGCCCTTCCAGGTAGTTAAATCATATAAAGATTTGGATGGACGCTATGTTATCGTCACGGGCACAATTAACAACCAAGAGGTCACTTTAAGCTCAATCTATGCCCCCTGCGAACAGACACCGCAATTCTTCACATCATTTTTTGATAAACTACACAAGGTGGCAATAGGTTGTATATTCCTGGCAGGAGACATGAACCGCACCCTAGACCCAGACTTGGACAGATGCACGGGGACTAACTTACCACAGAAACAAGACGTACTAACTATACATCAAGGGCTCCGTGATTGCCAGTTAATTGACATTTGGAGGGAACATCACCCCTCGGAAAGAGCATACACTTTCTACTCACACCCCCATAACAGATACAGTAGGATAGATTACTTCCTGGTCTCTAACAAAGCGGTCTCCATGGTCTCCCATTCTGGGATCCATGATATTTCATGGTCGGACCACGCACCAATTGAGCTGTGATGTGCTCTGCGGCTGCTGGACAGACCGGGGGCGAACTGGAAATTAAACGAGCTGCTGTTAAAAAATCCAACATCGGAGCGGGCGATAGGAGATAAAATTAAGGAATATTTCGAAATCAATACGGGGAGCGTATCTTCCCACTCTACTCTATGGGAGGCCCATAAGGCGAGCATGAGGGGACTTCTAATGAATTTAGTAGCACAAACCAAAAGAGCTAAGGAGTCCCAGATAAAAGATTTGCGAGAGAGACTAGCACACCTTTCCGCACTTCATAGTCTCAATAAACAGGGCGCTACCCTAAAGGAACTCTCTGACATTAAAACTAGACTCAATTTGTTGCTAAACTCCAGAGCCGAGAGGGAGTTGGCATGGTCCAAGCGTAAGTTTTACGACAAAGCCAACAAGCCAGATACCTTACTTGCCAATAAATTACGTAATAAACTCCCTAATTATAGTATCTCCTCAATCCGCACCAAGGGGGGGACCTTACCTCCGACCCTAGAAGAATTGTCGCGGAATTTAAAAATTTCTATGAAGTTCTCTATGACGGAGATAAGGTCAGCCACACACAGAAAATAGGAGAAAAAACCCAGAAGTTCCTAAAAGAGGCACGCCTTCCCAAATTGAGCAGGGCAGAAAGGGAGGCACTACAGGTCGACTTTACATTCGAAGAATTATCAGAGGTTATAAAGGCCCTTAAACCAGCCAAAGCTCCGGGACCAGATGGTTTTTCAAATTTATATTACAAAAAATTCCTTAAAATACTAGCGCCACAGCTTCTAAAATTATTTAACGAAATTCTAGCAGGAGGCTCCTTTCCATCCCAGATTCTCCAGGCCTCAATCTCCCTGATCCACAAGCCAGGTAAGGACCCGGTAGACTGTAAGAGCTATCGGCCCATATCCCTGATTAATTCCGATGTGAAAATATTTTCTAAACTACTAGCTAACAGGGTGGGCATTGTCCTGCCAGGGCTAATCCACCCGGATCAGGTGGGATTTATTGGAGGAAGGCAGGCGGCAGACAACACAAGACGGATCATAGATTTGATCAATCTGGCCAATAAAAAGAATATCCCGTCTATGCTGTTGAGTCTGGATGCTGAGAAGGCCTTCGATAGGATCGATTGGTCCTATCTGAGGGCAGTACTAGGAGCATTCGGTTTCGAGGGACGCCTCCTAGAAGCCATCTTAGCCCTGTATAAAGGCCCCACAGCTAGGGTGCGCCACCAGGGCTTCCCATCGGAGCAATTTAACATCTGTAGCGGGACGCGACAGGGGTGCCCCCTGTCCCCTCTGCTGTTTGCATTATGTATAGAACCCCTGGCGGCTCATATTCGCCTAAGCCCAGATATAACAGGGATAGACGTAGGGGACCAATCCCATAAAGTGGCATTATACGCTGACGATGTGATCCTGACCCTGTCGAGGCCGCTCACTTCCCTGCCCAATGTCTTTGAGATTCTGGGTGCGTTCAGCCTCATCTCCGGGTTCAAAATTAACCAGACAAAATCTGAAGCCCTAAATATTAGTCTCCCACGTCCAATGGAGAAACTAATCGAACTAAATTTCAATTTTAAATGGCAGACCTCCTCTATCAAATACTTAGGTATCCAAATTACTAAGACATACGACTCATTATACAAAGCAAACTATCCCAAATTATTCCAAGCTCTAAGAGAGGATCTGCGAGTGTGGGCGGGGTTTGGAATTTCTTGGTTTGGACGAATTCATAGCATTAAGATGAATCTCCTGCCAAGGGTTCTTTACCTGTTCCAGGCCCTGCCGATACCATTGGTGCGGGCAGACATCCTCGCCTTACAGTCAAAGATCATGAAATTCATTTGGCACAAGAAGAGTCCACGAATTGCTAAGAGCATACTGACTAGACCCACGAGTAGAGGAGGACTAGCGGTACCTTGCTTGTTGGCATATTACAAAGCAGCAAGATTGGGTCAGATTGTCCAGTGGCACCTTGACCCATCCCTGCGGAGATGGGTGGCGCTGGAGAAAACCTGCTGTGCTCCAGTTGAGTTGTAAAACTTAATTTGGCTGCCAAAACGGTGCGATAACACAGCGGGGATGCTGTTACGGACCATGGTGAACTCTCTGGCGGTGTGGAGGAGTTCCAAATTCAAACATAAGTTAACGACGAAACACTCCTTAATGACCCCGCTCTTCGATAACCCAGATTTCGCCCCGGGGATGGCCGGTGAGCGGCACTTCAAAATTTGGTTACAGTCGGGATATAAGCGGTTAATAAATCTGGAGGGGCCCAAGTATATTAAAACATTTGAACACGTTAAATCAGAAAAGGGACTCCCAAACACTGAATTATTCCGCTACCTCCAGATAAGAGCATTCTATAACAAATTTCCAATTAGACCAGCTAGGACCAATTTTGAGCAGCTGTGTTCCAGAGCAACGGACACACGGGGACTTACATCTAGATTATACCAGGAAGTGATCTGTCCAGTTAGACCAGACGCTGACAAACTGAACTACATGACTAGATGGGAGACAGATCTAGGGGAGACTTTAGAGGACAAAGACTGGGAGTGGATATTACAGGCGGCGGCCAAAAGCTCCATCTGCTCAACGTTAAAAGAGAACGCATATAAAGTCATGATGCGCTGGTATCACACCCCATTACGTCTGTCTAAATTCGTCGGCGGGTATTCCCCGCTCTGCCCAAAACAGTGCGGGGAATCAGCAGACCTAGTCCACATGCTGTGGTCCTGCCCGAAGGTACTCCCGATTTGGGAGAGCATTAGAGCTTGGGCACAAAGTATTCTCGATTTAGAGGTTCTCCTGGACCCGTGGCTGTTCTTACTGGGCAGGCGGGCCCGGGGGCTGCCAAAATCGGCACACAAATTGGTGGCACATATGGCCACAGCCACTAGGTGCGAGATCGCAGCAGTGTGGATACAGCAAGATCTACCAGTCATCCCCAAAATCCGAAACAGATTATGGCAAGTTTGCCAGATGGAACAGTTGACTAGCTGGGTCAACGACTCTGGCCGAAATTTCTTAAAAGTGTGGGAGCCATGGCTTACCCAATCCGATATCCCCGGGGTAGATGCCAGCACAATTTTGCAATAATAAGTACAAGTGCATTCTCTGGTGACGGAGCGGAACATACTATAACATAGGCACGTGACAGGTAGGAACCCCTCGACTATTAAAACCAGAACCAAGAGGAGGAGTCGTCAGGTGTCTCAAAGAAGGGCGCAGCACGGACCGAAAGCAGACCTTCCACCACCGAAGAACACGGTGGCAGTCCATTCCCTCCCCCCCTACCCCCCCTCCTTCTCCCTCCTTGTTGTTTTTTCCCTCTGTTGTCCAGTCTTTGGTCAGGTGAGTCAGGTTTGTCTAGTCTTGTGAGTGCATGTTGTAAGTCCCTTGTTGCTTTTGAGTGATTTTACCTTTGATTGTGAGAGCGAAAAGGGTAAACCTCGGGGGGTTTCAAATTGTTTTATTATGGGATGTGGCATAATGTACCTGTTGTGAAACCCAATAAATCATGAAGTTAAAAAAAAAAACAGGAGGAAGACTATGTTCAGGATACCGCTCAGCTCAGATGATCCAGATGCCTGTCCGGTTGCAGTCCTGCAGATCTCAGGAGAAACTCAGTTTGTTTCTCTCCCCTCTGGTTCCCTTGGCATCTGACGTCACTTCCCTTTACGGACGTCACTTCCGGTTTTGCCGCTTTAACTCGGGAGCCCGCTGCTTTGCTATACAATCGTCCAGTGCTGTTGCTGTCTTATGATCATAATCTCCTGACAAAGCAGCGCCATAGCTGTGAAACGTGTAGAGATAATTACTTCTAAAGTGTGGGAGAGAAGACAGCTCCAGCACAGAGAGCAGCAATGACTTCAACTGACCGTATGCTGTAACTACTGGTCAGTCTCTCACACCGGTTTTGAGCCATTTGGCCCATTCCTCCTCACAGAACTGCTTCAACACGTGACATTTGAGGGCTTCCTTGCATGGACAGCTCTCTTCAGATCCTGCCACAATATTTAGATGGGGTTTAGGTTCGGACTTTGACTAAGCAATTCTAAAACGCAAAATGTCTTCTTCTGCAGCCGTTATTTTGTAGATAAGAGAGAGGTTTGTGAGAGCAGGGTACAGAGGCGGCGGGAGAAGAGGACTGAGGACCGCTGGAGCAAAGGAGGACATCTGGCAGGAGCTGCTCTGTAGCAGCGGCAGACATTGGAAGTCATGGAAGACTTCCGTTCTGACTGCTAGGTCGTGCTCCTCCCTGGCCGTCGTCCTCTGCCACCCTGCTCTGCTCCCGCGATCCTCCATTCTCTTCTCCCGCCGCCACCTTCTATCGTCCTCCTCTGCTACCCTGCTCCGTTCCTGCCATTCTCCTCCTCTTCCGCGCCGACTGCCGCGCTCCTCCTTCTCTGCTGGCGCTCTGCACTTAACGCGCTCTTCCACCACCGTTCCCACTGCGTCCCACAATGTGCCACCCTATGCAAGCACCTAAGTCACCTAGTGGTTGCACCGGCCCTGTACACACAGTGGCTGGAGTGTATACACGTACTCTCTGTGACAGAGAAACTTACAATGCACAGCAAAAGGGTTAATAAGAGCAACAACAAAAATGCAAAACAAAACTGCTGAAATCCTCCCCATCTTTCTTCTGTGAGTATTCTCCTCAATTCAGTGCTGGACATATAATCATTCCTGTATTGATTTTCTGCCCATCCCCCCCCTCCTTATTCTTCATCCTTCTAAATAAATAAGGAATTATTTACTGATCTGTCACCAGCACAATTTATCCTGAACTTCCTTTTACAGTTTTAAGAAGTCTGAGAAAAGCTTTTCATTGAGTTTTTTTTTTTTAGTTTAATGGTGCAGTTCCACTTACCAGTATGCTCTGCAGCGGCAAAAGAAAGAGAGCTTGCTGCCATGGAACACCTTCTCAACCATTCAACTACTGTATATGTTTGTTTGAACTTCTTTAGTATTGAAGGGAATTGCAGCTCATTGCTTTGCAGAAGATCAAATACAGACTGCATTTCGTACGGGATAATTAGGGGCTTATAGCTATGTAGGGAAAAAGTGGTACATTTATTGCAGTTAGGGCTTTACTGAAATTCACTAGAAATGTAAGCGTTCCAAAAAAACCCCCAAAAACAAATCTTTGGGGACCCCCCAGGGACTTAAATAGCCAACCAATGTTGTTTGCTTTTTCCTATTGGCCCCCGGAATGATGAGATTTGGCAGCCATTTTGTTTCCACTAGAAGGAAATGTAATACCGGTAACTACACAGTAAGTATAGGGGGATATTGGGAACCAGGGAGTCCTTGGAGTGCAAAATAACACTGCTTAGCTCCAGAGGACTCCCTAGTTCCAGCGCTGCAAACAATATATATATATTATATATATATATATACATATATATATACATACACACGGTATATATATACACTGTATATATAATATATATTATATAATATGTAATATGTTCATATATTCTATTTTCCCAAAAAGCTAATAAGTGGAGGACTTGGGATTGATACATTACCTGGTTGAAATAAGATAAGTAAGGGGAATGTTTTAAAAAAAGTGATGATCTCTTTTTAGTGCAAAGAATCCTGTACAGTGTTTGACATCAGGAACAGTAAAGGGCGGGTTAGGCTTGAGCCAGCAATTAGCTTGTCTTTAAACAGCAATAATAACATGTTCATATGAATGCAATTTCAGTAGCAGAAATATATGTGCAATCCTGTCTGACAGTTCCTCTATAATAAGAGTGGCCAACTTCAGTCCCCCGTTTTCAGGATATTCCTGCTTCAGCACAGGTGGCTCAGACAAGGCCTGGAGGACTGGAGTTGGCCACTCCTGAGCTATAATATAACCAGACAATAGTGGATAAAATCCCACGTCGGGCATCAGAGAAAAACGTGAAGTAAAGTCCAATACATCTTCAAAAAGATCATTCATCAATCAGGATTTGAATAGAGAATATATAAATCCTATGCTTCCCTTAATTAAAGTGGTGAGTAATATAGCATCTCCAAATGCCTATATATCATATGTAGCCCTGGTAAGAATTTGGGCTATATATCTTTCTCCTACTGGTGTAAGTCCTGCTAAGGGCAGGCCGCCAGTAGTTATCATGGGTTTCCCCCGCTTCAAGCCCTGCCTTGATTGGTGGAGGAAGGCCCCCTGACTCTGTGTGGAAGGCAAGAGACACAGGGGAGGGGCCTGCTGACATCATGAGGGGTGGGGCTGTCTCAATTTAGTTGCCTGATCCTGTCAGAGGCAGTGTAGTGTTAGAGTGAGTTCTGTCTTGGGAGTGAGAGGAGTAAAGTCTGTCCTGGGATCAGAGACAGGAGAATGCAGTGTTACAGTTGGAGGAAAAGCTCAGGTCAGACTGAGTAGAGCTTATAGAACTCTAGTGTGGTGGACCAATGCCCCTCACCCTGCTCAGGGGGTGAGGGGGGAAGCTAGCTTCACCTTGAGTGTCTGTACTTTGGGGTGGAGGTCGGGAGCAGTGTGAGCCCCGGACAGCCCATCCTGAAGGGGTACATACTGGAGGAGGAGGAAAAGACCCTGTGTATGCTGTTGCTGCTACTGCTGTGAGCTGTTGTATAATAAAGAGACTTGCTGCTTTTACAAGAGACTGAGACTGAAATCTCTCACCCTGAGACCAGGGCTCTCTGGGAGGATTTCACCCTACCCCTATAGGGCTTGCCAGAGATGGAGGCGCTGCACCATTGCTAAAAGATGGAGGCACTAACCCCAGAAGCCTGTCCCTGTTGTCCCCCATACCATCGCGGGAGACTCATGCCCTCCTGTTACCAGCAGGTATGCACCACCCACAGACATGTAACCAGCCCTCATTACACCCTAGGGGTCCAGTCTGCGACCGGGGGGGCGGGGGGTAGGGCGGAACAGGCCTTACACATATATCAGAAATAGCCACATAAAGCCAATGAGCACAGCATGAAACTCAGTAGCACAGCATACTGAGGGAATAGGGACATTATCCCCCAAACGGTGAATGTAGCACAGCATACTGAGGGAATAGGGACATTATCCCCCAAACGGTGAATGTAGCACAGCATACTGAGGGAATCGGGACATTATCCCCCAAATGGTGAATGTAGCACAGCATACTGAGGGAATAGGGACATTATCCCCCAAACGGTGAATGTAGCACAGCGTACTGAGGGAATAGGGACATTATCCCCCAAACGGTGAATGTAGCACAGCGTACTGAGGGAATAGGGACATTATCCCCCAAACGGTGAATGTAGCACAGCATACTGAGGGAATAGGGACATTATCCCCCAAACGGTGAATGTAGCACAGCGTACTGAGGGAATAGGGACATTATCCCCCAAACGGTGAATGTAGCACAGCGTACTGAGGGAATAGGGAAATTATACCCCAAACGGTGAATGTAGCACAGCGTACTGAGGGAATAGGAACATTATCCCCCAAACGGTGAATGTAGCACAGCGTACTGAGGGAATAGGGACATTATCCCCCAAACGGTGAATGTAGCACAGCGTACTGAGGGAATAGGGATATTATACCCCAAACGGTGAATGTAGCACAGCGTACTGAGGGAATAGGGACATTATCCCCCAAACGGTGAATGTAGCACAGCGTACTGAGGAAATAGGGACTTTATCCCCCAAACGGTGAATGTAGCACAGCGTACTGAGGGAATAGGGATATTATACCCCAAACGGTGAATGTAGCACAGCGTACTGAGGGAATAGAGACATTATCCCCCAAACGGTGAATGTAGCACAGCGTACTGAGGGAATGGGACATTATCCCCCAAAAGGTGAATGTAGCACAGCGTACTGAGGGAATAGGGATATTATACCCCAAACGGTGAATGTAGCACAGCGTACTGAGGGAATAGGAACATTATCCCCCAAACGGTGAATGTAGCACAGCGTACTGAGGGAATGGGACATTATCCCCCAAACGGTGAATGTAGCACAGCATACTGAGGGAATCGGGACATTATCCCCCAAACGGTGAATGTAGCACAGCATACTGAGGGAATAGGGACATTATCCCCCAAACGGTGAATGTAGCACAGCGTACTGAGGGAATAGGGATATTATACCCCAAACGGTGAATGTAGCACAGCGTACTGAGGGAATAGGGACATTATCCCCCAAACGGTGAATGTAGCACAGCGTACTGAGGGAATAGGGACATTATCCCCCAAACGGTGAATGTAGCACAGCGTACTGAGGGAATGGGACATTATCCCCCAAATGGTGAATGTAGCACAGCGTACTAAGGGAATAGGAACATTATCCCCCAAACGGTGAATGTAGCACAGCGTACTGAGGGAATAGGGACATTATCCCCCAAACGGTGAATGTAGCACAGCATACTGAGGGAATAGGGACATTATCCCCCAAACGGTGAATGTAGCACAGCATACTGAGGGAATAGGGACATTATCCCCCAAACGGTGAATGTAGCACAGCGTACTGAGGGAATAGGGACATTATCCCCCAAACGGTGAATGTAGCACAGCGTACTGAGGGAATAGGGATATTATACCCCAAACGGTGAATGTAGCACAGCGTACTGAGGGAATAGGGACATTATCCCCCAAATGGTGTATGTAGCACAGCGTACTGAGGGAATAGGGAAATTATACCCCAAACGGTGAATGTATCACAGCGTACTGAGGGAATAGGGACATTATCCCCCAAACGGTGAATGTAGTACAGCGTACTGAGGGAATAGGGATATTATACCCCAAACGGTGAATGTAGCACAGCATACTGAGGGAATAGGGATATTATACCCCAAACGGTGAATGTAGCACAGCGTACTGAGGGAATAGGGACATTATCCCCCAAATGGTGTATGTAGCACAGCATACTAAGGGAATAGGAATATTATCCCCCAAACGGTGAATGTAGCACAGCATACTGAGGGAATAGGGAAATTATACCCCAAACGGTGAATGTAGCACAGCGTACTGAGGGAATAGGGACATTATCCCCCAAACGGTGAATGTAGCACAGCGTACTGAGGGAATAGGGACATTATCCCCCAAACGGTGAATGTAGCACAGCGTACTGAGGGAATAGGGACATTATACCCCAAACGGTGAATGTAGCACAGCGTACTGAGGGAATAGGGACATTATCCCCCAAACAGTGAATGTAGCACAGCGTACTGAGGGAATAGGGACATTATCCCCCAAACGGTGAATGTAGCACAGCGTACTGAGGGAATAGGGACATTATCCCCCAAACGGTGAATGTAGCACAGCATACTGAGGGAATCGGGACATTATCCCCCAAACGGTGAATGTAGCACAGCGTACTGAGGGAATGGGACATTATCCCCCAAACGGTGAATGTAGCACAGCATACTGAGGGAATAGGGACATTATCCCCCAAACGGTGAACGTCGGAATAAGACGTCCCCGAAATCGGGTATGTCCCCCCCATCTCAGATAAAGGGCAAATGCAGAGTCAGCCGAGTGTGCAGGCAGAAAGCTTGTAAGGTGAGGCAAGGAGAGAAAGTACTCACACAAAGTCTTTATCCATATCAACACAATGTGTATTAGGACAAGATTGAAGGTTCTCGATTTTAAACTGCATTATATATGTCTTTTATTATTTTGGCTTTTCATTCTTGCCCTCATGGGTTAAATGTATTTGCCTACTACGTTTTACTTGCTCCTCCTGGTCACACCTGACCCCAACATTACTCTTGATTTGTGAGCTGGGGGCGGTGTTTTCCCGGTAGTTAGCATTATATATGAATCCCTTTATGTGGTGGTCCTTCACTCGCTGACAAAGCACCTGTATCAGGTGCGAAACGCGTCTGAGATTTTTCGCCTTCTACACTTGGCCATGGACAAATAAAGTTAGATTTGTAACTTATTTTGTGTCCGGTCTGGCTGCCTTTTCTTGCTGCTGTGCTCCTCTCAGTCCTCGTAAGATTATATTCTTGTTAACAGATCTGAAAGACAAAAGCCATACAGCTAAATGCCATTTCAGTCTGCAGTTAACAACATGAATGTATTGATTTCCTTTTTGGTTTTTCAATAGTACAAACCATTGCTAGCATTTCTTATTCATTGCGTTTTCTTGTAATTGGTGCATACACATTGGAGAAATTGGTATTAATCTCCACCGGTGTCATGCTTGATTTTATATTACTATTAACACTTTATCACATACTGTAGGTGTAAGTGCTCTTTTTTTTATTCATTTTTTCTTTGCCTTTTTGTTATAATGTTGATTATATAAGCATTTTAAAATAAATGACAAGTGAGTTTTCTTCAATGTCACTCAGTGGGGGATTATAAAAGTGTTTTGTGCATGTGCCAGGAATTATAAACACTGGAACAAAGCTATTTGGGACTTATTTTGAAAGGTTTATGCAGTGTTTCTGTAAATAAAATCATAAAGTAGAAATATACATTTGTAAATACAAAAAGCAGTGGTACTCCAGGGTGGTAAATACAAACAATTGTGATGCTCCCAAACCTTTGGTACAATCCACTTTCAGCACTGATGTCACTTTTTAGTTTTAGATTAGTAATCATTAATCTCTTCCTTTATCTCCCCTCTGTCAGATTGTTTAAAATTCCTTAAACCTCTCACTAAAGCTTAACATGAAATCACTTAATCCCAACATCACAAAATAAAAACGTGGCTTTATAATAAAATGATAACAATCTGTGCGTTATAGGATGGACTCTTCAAATATTATTATCTTGATCTATGCTTTGCTGACTCAGCTGGCAATGAAATGGTTAATGCCACTGTTGTGCAATATGTGAAGTAGCTCGTGTATTAGGTACACATGTAAAGCAAAGGAGGGGAGAGCGGTATCAGCCAAAGGGAAGAAACAAAGGCACACAATCATTTAATCAATTTTTTTCTCTTTACACACTTTCTGTAGGTGACCTAATCACATCTCTTGGGTTCAAATATCACCTCTATGCTGATGACACACAAATTGACTTTTCTACCCCTGACCTTAAACCTGCTGTACAGACTAAAGTTTCTGAATTGCTCTCTGCTATATCATCCTGGATGGCCCTCCGCCGCCTTAAACTCAACATGGCTAAAACAGAGCTCCTCATACTTCCTCCCAAACCTGGCCCTATTTCCTCCGTCCACTTACTGTTGGGAGTGCTATCATTCACCCAGTAGCTCAAGCAAGCTGCCTAGGGGTTACACTCGACTCCTCTCTCACATTCTCTTTTCACATTCAAAAGGTAGCAAAAAAAACTGTCGTTTTTTTCCTCCACAATATTACCAAGATACGCCATTTACTCTGTTGCTCGACTGCAAAAACATTGAAACAGACCCTCATTCTCTCCCGTCTCGACTACTGTAACTTCCTGCTGTCTGGCCTTCCTGTCTCTCACCTGTCTCCCCTACAATCTATCCTAAACGCTGCTGCCAGAATCACTTTACTCTTTCCGAAATCGGTCTCAGCGCCTCCCCTGCTGAAATCACTCTCCTGTCTTCCTATCAAATCCCGCATCACACACTCAATTCTCCTCACTTTTAAAGCTTTACACTCTTCTGCTCCTCCTTACATCTCACCCCTAATTTCTCGCTATACACCATTCCGACTCTTGCATTCTGCATAAGGATGTCTCCTCTCTACCCCTTTTGTATCTAAAGCCCTCTCCCGCCTTAAACCCTTCTCACTGACTGCCCCACACATCTGGAATGCCCTTTCCCTCAATATCCGACTAGCTGCCTCTCTATCCACCTGGAAGACCCACCTTAAAATACACCTGCTTAAGAAAGCATATGAGTAGCTCCATGGCTGATAATTAACACCTCACACATTAACCTTGGCCCTTTGCAGTCGCACTTACCAGAACGCCCTCCTTCTGTCTCTGTACGTTCTTCCTACCAACAAATTAGATTGTAAGCTCTTCGGAGCATGGACTCCTTTTCCTAAATGTTACTTTGAAGTCTGAAGCACTTCTCCCCTTTGTGTTATTTATATTATTTATATGATTGTCACGTATATTACTGCTGTGAAGCGCTATGTACATTAATGGCGCTATATAAATAAAGACATACGTACATTTAATATAGTCTTCACTCAGGAAATAAGTCCTTGTCAGTAGTGGGAACTACTCACATTTTCCTTAAAACTAAGAGGCAAAATCCAAACTATGGCAACATCAGCAGGAATATTCTTATATCCAGCCAACTTGGGAACAGAGAGGAATACAATAGTGCAGACAGCAGGTGCAAAAAGTATTTTATGCGTAAAATGAATAAAATCTTAAGACATGCGCCTCACATGCTGACCATTCTTTTAAGCATTGTATACAATATAAAACAGATAGCAGGAGATCACAGCCGTTCAGTTTCGAATCTCAGCGTCTCCACACTGTTACATGCATAGGCATCTCGGCGTCTCACGTGACCCTTGTGATCCCAGATACTCCGACTGTGAAGGGGAGAGTCGCCGCTCAGTCCCTTTCACCACAAAGGCTTCATCCGCGACACCAGAAAATGTGAGTGGTTCCCACTACTGACGTAAGTACGTATTTCATGAGTGAAGACTATATTAGATTATTGTGTGGTTTTGTTTCTTCCCTCTGATACTGCGCTCCCCTCTGTTGAAGTAAATCTGCAAGTAGAAGAACTAAAGGAGCAGTTGTATTAAGGGTTTGAGCAGCAGTATCATTGTTTATTGGTTACTGTTACTTGCACTTTTATTATTTTTAATTTATTTTGTTGCATCTGTCACATTAACAGATGCATGATTAATAATATCATCTTTAATTATTTTGGCACCGTTTATTTACATTGTTGTACCCTACTTGCCCCTCTCATAAGGAGTTGTCATTGTGAGGTAGTGTAGGGAGGGCAGGTGTGGTAGCACAGACTCTCTTCTCAGGGAGTTGGCATCCTGGCTGGCTGGTGGTGTAGTAAGGGGTTGGGTAGTTAGAAAAGGAGCCAGGAACTATTCACAAACAGGAGAAGATTATTCTTATACTCTCACACTTACATGAATCTTCCCTGGGCTCCAAACAGCGCCACAGGGAGGCACACACAGCTTTTGTCACGTCTTTATACTCTCCACAGCATTTGGAACGTGCCCTCCATATTGTTCAATGCCATCTGTTAATCCTAAACCCCAGTACAGGGGTGTCTGGCGTGCTTTAGGCATAGGAGTTGCGGGTACGACAACTCCCAATGTGTTGCTCCCCCCAGTGGGTCCCTGTACTAGGGCCCCCAGGCCATGATACCCCCACATCACTTTCTTCCCAGAGGAAAATAACAAAGGTGACCGCACATCTAAACATAAAGTTGCACACTTATGAGGACTACATGCACACAGTGTGAGACCCCCTACTGTTACCCCCTACTGTTACTCTTCCTGGAATCCTGCTGATGATATTGGGGCTCTCCTGGGGTCTGGGGCCCAACCTCCTATATGCCCATATTTATACCTCATGATGACCTCACAGATCACCATGGATACAGGGGAGTGATTGGGCTCCTCAGTACATGTGTCAGGGTGATCTTCTTCTAGAATGGGGGCAGGCTAAACTTCTTCTGCTACACTATTGGCAACAAACATATAAAGGTCACCACTTTCCAACAACCCACCAGACATTAACCCTTTATATATGTAGCCATGTGTAAAAATGGTGGACATCTCTTTCTCATGCTGGCAGTAAGCCTGGTAAGTATGCAGGATTGCCAGCAACAATCATGGAGGTTTGCCCTCAAACCCTGGTGAGGTGTCATATGTAACAAAGGAAGTGACAACATGCTTTGTGTCCACTGTTAGTGACACAGAGGTGTGTCTGTTTCTGGAGTCTATATAAGACACAGCACTGCCTAAAGTTAGTGGTTCTGTAGTGGTGATGTTCTAGTTCAAGGTGAAGTGTCTGCAGCAGTCCAAGGCTGTCAGGTTCTAGTGCAAGCTGACTACACACTGTGTTCAGGGACCTGACACAGATGGTGATCTCCCTTAGGGGAGAGGTGAACCCACTCTATTGAGAGGAGAAGGAACCTTCGGAAGGGGGGACCTCAACAAGATGAGCGGCTGATCACGACCGTGATGAGGGGCAGTCTGCCTAATCAGATGCAAATAAAGATGCCCTTGTTTACTACATCCCTTCTGTGTGAGTGTGGAGTCATTCTGCAGAAGGAGGTACCACAGAGGAGTTCCCCATCAGATACATCCCCTTGCAGCCGCAGAGATCCTGGTGGCGTGGAGGCGCTGCATCGAATGTGAGTAGGACTCAAAGACACTACCTCAGACGCCTGTCATGGTGATATTCCCCATACCAACCAAGCGGAAGACTCAGGAGTCCTGTAAGCCAGCAGGTGCACCACACATACACATCCATGTAATTGGGGGATTTCCTTACATATGGGTCAGGATAGGCAGGGCCCAGGGAAAACACCATTACATATACAAACTAGTAACTCACCTTCTAATTTAGATTATTCACTTAAAGCTGCAGTTCAGGCTCCCGTTTTTTTTTTTTTTTTTTTTTTTTTTAACTTCAATAGTTTAATGTGGGCAATCTCTACTTACCTAAAAAACTGCATAGCTGCCGGTCAATTCATTCTCCGTCTATTGATTGGCAAAGTTTGACGACATCTTTAAATATGGGGAATGTAAATCGTTGCTATAGGAACAAGCATGCTTGTTAAAATAGAATACAAGAAAATTGGTCTTTCAAAGTTGTTTTTTTTAAAAGAGAAAATGCTAAAAGTATTTTTTCTTACTACAGACTGATTTATTTAAAAAAACACACATGCAGGATATTGCATGAACTGCAGCTTTAACACTGGGTGTGTTTATTATATCACTAAGAGGAGTACCAGAATTGTATAGTGTGTTTGTTTAAAGCTGCAGACCAAGCAATATCCTACATGTGTGTTTTTAAATAAATCAGTTCTGTACTATGACAAAATACTTGCAGCATTTTTTTTAAATCAACTCTAACTAAATGAAATGTTTTATGTATTATAATGTAACCAGCATTTTTTGTTTCTATAGCAACCATTTTTAAACGGCAGCTTGGACTGCTGCTTTAATATGTAAAGCAAAGGCCCAGACGACTCTTCCTGACATCCCCATAGTAACATAAAATGCAAGTTCTTCACGTTTGAAATGTCTGCAATCATTTAAGTGCAGTGTTTTATCTCCGGTGTATGAGAAAAAGCCGAGATAAACCTGTACAAGTGAAGACAGGGAATGGAGGTGAACGGTTGAAAAGCTGGTTCAATTTTAGTTATTTGCCAAAATGACTGTTGCGGGAATGACAGATTCCTGGTAAATACTGCAATTAGATAATCATAGATAAGTACAATGCACGTAGGCAGGGTAGGTAAAAAGGTTTTAAACAGATTGTTAATAAATGACACAAAGATAATCTAATTCTAACTGTAACCTCATTTTCATCCTTTTTCTAAATATTTTTTTTATCACAGTTGAAACAACATAATTCCTATTTGGTAAAAAAAAAGAAAATTGTGTCGCATAATCGATTATTCTTTAAAAGGACCATTCCTCTACTACTTTTAACGTATTCTCCCTCCAAGAGTCTATCCCTTCTTCCCCCTGTGGTGTTGGAAGTACTCCAGAGAAGGCTTTGAGTTTACAGTAGTTTTGTGACTGGAATGCCATGTTAATGGCCTCTACGAATTGCAGCATGGTCACCCCCATTTCTGAGCCCCCATGACTGTCTCTGATAGGCCGGAGGTTCATCCCACGGGGAGTGGGGGCTGGTGAAGGGGGCGAATTTTCAGCCCAACTAGCAGCTCCGGTGAGAGCGCTTGGAATAAAGGAGACTTTGGGCGGGTGAGGGTCTACCCTGTTTGGGGTACTGGACACCGGTGCGGTAGGTGACCAAGTACTGGTGGACGGTTCATCTGGAACCTGGGGATCTGGGTAGCGTCCACTGATGAAAACATTGCCCGTATTTTTGGTAAGTCCGAGTATATAAGGGGGTAGCCTTCTGGCGTGGCCTCGGGGGCTGATAGGGTGACCGGAGCCGTCTCCTGGCATATGTCCTACCCCACAGTGAATAGTATGGTGCTCCAATTGAAAGTAGAGTCGTACACTCTGCCCCGGTACCTTACTTTATCTAGGCCCAGGAGCTGCCTCAGGTAGTCCCGGATGTCACTTTCCGCTACTAACGTGGGGACATTCCCTACTGCCACTACGTAACTGGGTGGTTCCCGGACCGTAAAGGCCCAAGCATGGACCTCCTGACTGGAGGGAGTTAACATGATGCTGATCTTCTATGACGTACAGCTTTCATTTGAACAGGGCACCCCAGGTCTGATCTTAGCAGTGCCTCCAAATGTAACGGATATTCCCCCTACCCCAATCGCAGATAGAGTGCATTTGAGGGAGAACCTATATGTTACCAGGTGTGGTGCAGTACTGTTAGGCTCACAGGAGGCCTGAGCCTCTGCCAGTGAGAGCCTGGGGTGAATCCTCTGGAATGATCTTACAATATACAGCGCCTCCACCTGTGCAGGATTCTAGGAGTGTAGAATGTACCCCACACAGGACCCACATATACAGTAAGCACATACACCGAAATATATATGAGAACAGTTTACTGTATATGAAACATAACCATAACAGCACATCAACAATACTTCAGTGATACCCTGTAATGCTGTTCCTCATGGGGACTAACCCCACGCCATATACCAAAGTCCCAAGTGTCATTCACTCCCACCTAGGAGTGTATACCTCGTGCCCACCACCGTGTACCCCCACACCGTGTCCACAGTATAACCCTTGTCCCGTGGTCAGCGCTGCCACTATGTGTGAGTACTCTGTAGTTGGTGCACTTAATTAATAATACCTGCCCAGTGCGGCTGCACCTGGGCATTCAAGGGTCTTTAAAAAGGATCCGACGACCTCCTGAGCGACGTCCGGTTCCACCAGCGCGGTGCTCGGGCAGAGCTGTCCACCAGGATATGATTCCGATCTCTATGCGGAGTAGGCCTGATCCCAAGCCTCGGAATGGGAAGCGCAGCGTCCGCTGTGTCCCTACCTTTACTCCTGACACTAAGAGGGGCAGGGTCCCTAACCTAGGGCCTGTCCCTGCAGTGACACAATCTACTGAGTAGCTCAGGGCTAACTAGGGCCTAGGGGGCTGCTGGCCTAGTGCAGTGGGTCACTGACCCCTGCACCTTCACCTCCTTCCCCTAGACTGTCCTGGCGCCGACTGCCGTGTCTCCAGCGCGCGAAATGTATCAATCCCTGAGAGCAGGGAGATACTCCAGCCCTATTGGCTCCCTGGCGTCATGGGGTGCTTCTGAGGCTCATGGGACATGTAGTCCCTTTCAAGAGCCTTCCCTGGTAGGCTAGCCCTTCGCGCGCTTGTCCTCACGCATGCGCAACTGGTAAGGGCCGCCGGAGCTCCAACTGTGCATGTGCAAACTCGCGCAAGATGGGCCACCCTGCACAACCACTGCCATTCCCCACACTCTCCCGGCAGCCGCCGGACACCGCCGCTGCTCCAGCCGAGACGCGCGCATGGCGCATGTGACGATAGCCTGTCACAGGTATTAAGGTTACACAAATCACTGGGTTGAACTGAACGAGGCTTAGATATAATAAAGTATATTTATTCCTTTGGATAGGTGAACACACGAATAATACAGTAACAGACAAGAAGTACACTTACTTTGGGGATGGGGGATGAGAAGTATGAAGCATAGCAATTCTCTCGCAATCAGGTAGCATTCAGATGATATCAGAAGACACAGGATAAAGGGTGGACAACAGTTTATAAACCTTTTGTGCCCTATCGTTAACATTGAGTACAGTGGATTGGTTTTCAATTAACTCTAGCCACTCATTAACGTGGGAACACTTTTTGACACATGCCCCCCTGCTAGTTGGTACATGCGCAGTAGAGCTCTGGGGTCTCATTTCTGTAACCCCTCCTCTGCATCAGGAATGCCAGCTAGTCTACCAGATTGAATTCCTGGCAGGATATGCTTTGTTGTGAGGTGTGAAATGGAACACTTGAAGACTGCTCTGGTTTGAGTAATCTCCGCCCTCATGCAAACAGTGGAGGTGACAAAATCCTTTGAACCATACTTAAGTCCTAGACATTGGGTCACCTTTCTGGCCATATGCTCCCCTGGTATGCAAAGGAATTTCCTCTGGGTTTTACCCATACATTGAAACACAGTATGAACGATAAAACATAAACATATTAAAATATCCGGTTACTTTGGGTCCAGCAGGTCCAAACTTCCCAGTTCTCAATGCCGGAACTGGGACACCCTATGGTCCAATTTGAGACTTGCTACGCCCTTCGGAACCGGAGATACACAAATACACTTAAAACCGTTTCACATTTTAATAGCAGAATCTCCGCTGTAAATTAAATCACGGTTTTTCACTAAATCCCCATTGAAAACAACGGGCTCCGCCGCCATAGACTTTCAATGGCAAACCGCCGCCGTTGGCGGCTATGGGAATCCGCCGACATAGACTTTCAACGGGGCGACGCCGCCGTTGAAGTCAATGGGGGTTTTCCGCCATAGCCGGTCAATGGGGTTTGGCCGCCATTGGAGTCTATGGGAAAAGTCCCGAACTTTCAAGGGGGTCCATACTCCGTCGGGTTGGTCCAAGAGGGTCAAGGATGGTTCTGCAGCGATGCCGGAGCAGTGGCTACAGATACCCCAAACCCTGATCCTCTGGGCCCTCCGTAACCGGAGCTATGGATTACGAAATTTCAGCTTTTGACACTTTGCCGTTTTCCTGAGCCGTTTCTGCCGTCGCCATTGGAACCTATGGCGCGGCCCGCTCTTCTCGGTTCGACCCTTATCGGGGTCCAGGATACGGGGAGCCGGTTGTGGTCGAGTGGGGGGAGGTCTAGGAACTAGGGGCAGAAAGAATTTTATTTCTAGGTGCTCTAGAACTGTTTATTCCCACGCCACTTGTCGTTGAACTTGACTTGTTAAGTGATCAAAGCTCTCCTATTGAAAATATATCCGCTTTGCGGTTAAGCGGTTTGGACGGCAGCCAACTCGTTCCTGGAAAGCTCTTTCGAGGATTTCTCCATTGAAGTCATTGACTTACAATGGGAAACCGCCGCTCTTCCTCTCGGACGCCATCTGCTGGTCTTCTCAGGAAACAGGACTCAACAGCAAGATTCGCCATTGAAACACATGGAGCCCCAATGGCGGCCTATAGGAGCCAGCAAAATGGTGCCTGAAAAGGCGGGAAAATTACACAAAGGGCTATAATCACTAAACAACTATTAACCCTTGTGCTCCCGGATGGATCCTAGTGTGCGTGTGATGCAGACACTGATTAAACCAGATGTTACAATAAAACAGGGGAACAGGGGAATACACATTTACATGTCATAACAGGGGTTAAATCACAGTTCTGGACCTCAGCCCAGTTAACCCCTTGTCTCCCTGGTGAGGTCAGGGGATGGCCAAATGGGGTGTAACCCCTTTAATACCGGGCCACCCCCTCTCTCCCTCTACACCTCCCCTTCTTAATGGGTGACCTGTGGCCCACTGGCCCTAACGGGGAGTGGGGCACTGCTGGCACCATTAATGAATTCATTCTCAGAGGGATAGTCCTGGCATGAGAGTCCATCAGCATTGCTGTTTTCACTGCCCTTTTTGTGTTGAATGGTAAATTCAAATTCTTGCAAAGCCAAGCTCCATCTCAGCAACTTGGCATTCTCCCCTGATACCCTCTGTAGCCAACTCAGGGGATTGTGGTCTGTGATGACCGTGAAAGCCCTCCCATATACATAGGGCTGGAGCTTTTTGAGTGCCCACACAATGGCCAAGCACTCCTTCTCAATGGTGGCATATGCCACTTCCCTGGGGAGCAGTTTGCGACTGAGATACACCACAGGGTGCTCTTTGCCGTCGTCCCCCACCTGGCTCAACACAGCCCCAACACCAAAGTCTGAGGCATCAGTCTGAATAAGAAAAATCTTGGTATAGTCTGGGGCAGCCAGTATAGGGGCTCCAGCAAGCGCAGTTTTCAGGGCCTGGAAAGCAGTTTCACAGGCAGGAGTCCAGGTAATAAGCACAGGCAGTTGCTTCTTAGTCAGATCAGTCAGGGGTTTGGCCACGGCGCTGTACTGTGGGACAAATTTCCTATAGTACCCTGCGGTGCCCAAAAATGCCATGACCTGTTTCTTGGTTTTTGGAACAGGCCACTCAAATATGGCTTCTACCTTGGCTGGCTCTGGTTTGAGATGCCCTCCACCCACCCTGTGCCCTAAGTACAGGACTTCTGCTATCCCTACCATACACTTAGTGGGTTTTAAGGTAAGCCCAGCCTCCCTGATCCTATCCAGCACCACAGTCACATGTCCTATGTGGGATTCCCAGGAACTACTAAAGACAGCAATGTCATCTAAGTAAGCCCTGGCATAGCTCTGCATCCCTTCCAGTAACCTATTGACCAGGCGTTGAAAGGTAGCCGGGGCATTCTTCATCCCAAATGGCATCACCAAAAACTCATAGAGGCCAATTGGAGTGATGAATGCTGACTTCTCCCTAGCCTCTAGGGTCAGGGGGATTTGCCAATAGCCTTTGCTCAAATCCATGGTGGTCAGATACTTTTCCCCCGTGAGTTCATCTAGTAACTCATCCATGCGGGGCATGGGGTAAGCATCTGACACCGTCCCAGCGTTGAGCAACCGGTAGTCCACACAAAACCTGGTGGTCTTGTCCTTCTTAGGAACTAGGACTACTGGACTTGCCCAAGGGCTCTGGGACGGAGTAATTACCCCTAGGGTCAGCATCTCCTCTCTCTCTCCATACTTGTCTTTACCTCTGCTGACACTCTATAAGCGTGCTTATGCAGAGGCTGCAGGTCCCCTGTGTGCACTGGGTGTTTTGTGAGATGTGTGGTCCCTGGCATGTCAGTGAAGAGGGCGCTAAACTGAGCTATCATGTCCCTGGCTTCTCCCTTCTGCCTAGCACTCAACTGTGCCCCTATCTCTACCTGCTCTACAGTGTTTCCATGCCTAGCCTCCCCTAGGAGATCAGGCAGAGCATTGCTCGCCGGATCCTCCAGCAGTGGGCTACAAATGGCCAGCACTGCTCCCATACTCGGTGCTCTGTATTCTTTCAACATGTTGATGTGGTATGTCTTGTGCCTCTCAGGTGCTACCTGTACAACATAGTTGCACTCATTCACCTTTCGGATAACCGAGTAGGGTCCCGACCAGGCAGCCATCAGCTTGTTCTCCCGAGTGGGTTTGAGAACAAGCACCTGCTGTCCTGGGATGAATTCTCTGCTACGGGCCTGCCGGTCATACCATCGCTTTTGCTTGGTCTGAGCGGCCCTGAGGTGGTCCTGGGCCACCCCCATGAGCATCTCTAACCGGTCTCTGAGATCTACTACATACTGGATCACTGAAGCATCAGAAGCAGTAGTCTCCCCTTCCCATCCCTCACGGAATAGGTCCAGAGGTCCACGTATCATGCGGCCATATAGTAGCTCGAAGGGGGAGAAGCCTGTAGATTCCTGTAGTACCTCTCGGTAGGCAAACAGCAAGTGCTGTAAATGAATCTCCCAGTCTTTCCCCTCCGCCTCTATAAAGGTCCGAAGCATCTGCTTTAGGGTACCATTAAACCTCTCACATAATCCGTTTGTCTGGGGAAGGTAAGGGGTAGTGCGCCGGTGCTGTACACCGCATGCATCCCAGAGACAATGTAACAGTTCACTCGTGAACTGCGACCCCTGATAGGTTAGGATCTCACTAGGGAAACCTACCCTAGAAAAAATGTTCAGCAAAGCTGCTGCCACTTATGGTGCCAAGCGCTACCGCCTCAGGGTACCGGGTGGCAAAATCCACCACCGTGAGGATGTAGCGCTTCCCTGACCTGCTAGGAATCATGAGGGGTCCTATCAGGTCCATCGCTACCTTCTGGAAGGGTTCCCCTATTATTGGTAGGGGTCTCAGGGGTGCCTTCACACGGTCGCCCGCCTTACCTACTCGCTGGCAGGCATCACAAGAGCGGCAGAAATTGCTCGCATCCCGGGATGCCCCTGGCCAGTAGTAACGCTGCAATAACCGGGCTCGCGTCCTGGTGACCCCGATGTCCCGCTAACGGAATAGAGTGAGCTACCCGTAACAATTGCTGTCGGTACCCCTGGGGCACTACTAGCTGTCGCTTACCGGTCAATCCCTCCTCTATCCCCGGGTTCCCTTCTTCTCTGTATAGGAGTCCCTTATGCCATAGGCAGCGCTCAGTGCCCTCCCCTGCCTGTGATTCAGATGCCCGAAGTCTCACGCCGGCCAGGGTAGGGTCTGCCTTCACTGCCTCCCTAAACTGGGCTCCTAAGTCTGGCAACCCCCCAGTCATGTCATTGTCAGGGGAAGGGGACAGGGTGAGAGGGAACAGTAAGTCAGCCTGTGGTTGCAACTGATCCTGGCTTATCTCCCCGGGCTCCTCTGCGCCCTCGGCTAACATTGGTCCCAAAGGCTGGGGGACTGGAGCGGCCGCCGCCGGCATTGCCGCGGTCTGGCTCCGGGTAACCGCCGCCACTGCAGCGGGCTGGGGCACATGGTCGTAGGTGGAGGTCATCGGTCCCAGGTCGTTGCCCAAAAGAATTTCAGCATCCAAACCGGGTAAAACCCCCACCTCCCGCACACCCTTGCCCACCCCCCAATCCAAAAAGATGCGGGCCACCTGCAGGAAACGTGGCTCTCCATCGGCCACAGTGATCTGCATCCCAGGGCCTGGGAGCAATTCTTCTGGCCGGACCATATCAGGTCGGACCAGGGTCACCGCAGCTCCTGAATCCAGCAAGCCGACTGCTTGCCGGTCACCGACTGTGACCGGGGTAGGATGTTTGCTCCGGCCGTGCGTCTGCTGCAGGTCTGCGCCAAGATGTCCTCCTATCCTGTCTGTAGGCACCGATGAAACGGGGTAGGGGTGACATGGGACGTCTCGCTGGGAGTTGTTTCCATGACCGGTCCTGGTTCTTTGGTGGAAGCCACCCGCACGCGGTCTACCGGCTTCGCAGCTGGGGTGCGTTGCCCCCGATGGGGTCCGTTGGAATGCAGGGGTTCCAGGCAATCTGGTCTGAGGTGACCAGTGCTGTTGCAATTGTAGCACCGGCGCTCATGCCGGAGCTCTCCCGCCTTCTGTGAACTGCTGCCCGCAGGCGGCTTTTGGGTCCACTGGGGGGTACTCACAGCTTTCTTGGCTGGACCGGCGCGGTCGCCGCTTTGGCTGGTACCTTGGCGGTCATCTGGGACCGGCTGACCACATAGTCATCTGCCATCCTCGCCACCTCTGTGTAGGTCTTGGGTTTTTTATCATACACCCAAGCTCTCACCGCCGGCGGGCACTGCGGCATGAGCTGTTTCTGAAAGATGAGGTCCAGCAGGCGTTGGTAAGTCCTGGCCTCAGAGCCCTCCACCCAGTGTAGCCTGTACAAAGCCATGCAGGTCACATAAGTGACGTAGGTCTCCTGAGGGTGCCTCTCTTCAGCCGGAATTTACCCCGGTAAGCTTCAGGGGTAAAACCGTGCTGAAATAGCAAAAGTTCTTTCAGGTGGTCATAGTCATCAGCAAACTCCTCTGTAAGCGCCATCAATGTCTGTTTAGCCAAGCCGGAGAGTAGCGGGTCCAGGCGTGCAACCCTATGCTCGGGAAGCACCTTGTACCGCTGGCACTGCGTTTCGAAGTTCCTTAAAAACATGTCGATCTGATCAGTGCCTTCCACGTACTTGGTGAGACTGTGCTTCTCCAGTTGGAGTTCATCTTTGTGGGTTTGGACCGGGGGGCAATAAGCGGGTCTGTTCACTAGCATTGAGAGAAACTTTAGCCGCTCCTCCGCTGTCCCTCGGATTCCCCACGTTGTAATCAGTGCCAACATTTCAGGGGTAAACGGACTGGTGGCCGCAGCCATCAGTGCCCCTGCTGTTGCACTTGTCTCGGGAGGTGCACTCGTTCCCTCCCCGGGATTCTGTCGCCCCGGCACTGGGTTCAGTCCCTGATCTCTGGGCGGCTGTACAAGGGCGAGCTGAGCCATATCCTGAGACTTTGCTCGCTCTGCTTGATATGCTGTGATTGCGGCAATCATGTCCTCGACCTCCTGGTCCTCATATTCCAGTCCATATTCACGGCACTTGTCTTTTAGCTGAGTTCTAGTCCTCAGGGAGTAGGCGTTCTCCGCTTCACTCATGGTTCTGGGTCGCAGCAGGTGAGGTGGTGTGACAACTCGCGTTACTTGTTGCACTAACGTGTGTTCAATATCTTTAGACCCAGGAACTTGCAATTACCATCAAGTTCCCACTAGATCACAGTACCCCGCAGAATACTGTAATCCAGGTCCAGTTCAATCCCGCCGCTGCCACCAGTTAATTTAATAGCCTGTGACGATAGCCTGTCACAGGTATTAAGGTTACACAAATCACTGGGTTGAACTGAACGAGGCTTAGATATAATAAAGTATATTTATTCCTTTGGATAGGTGAACACACGAATAATACAGTAACAGACAAGAAGTACACTTACTTTGGGGATGGGGGATGAGAAGTATGAAGCATAGCAATTCTCTCGCAATCAGGTAGCATTCAGATGATATCAGAAGACACAGGATAAAGGGTGGACAACAGTTTATAAACCTTTTGTGCCCTATCGTTAACATTGAGTACAGTGGATTGGTTTTCAATTAACTCTAGCCACTCATTAACGTGGGAACACTTTTTGACACATGCCCCCCTGCTAGTTGGTACATGCGCAGTGAAGCTCTGGGGTCTCATTTCTGTAACCCCTCCTCTGCATCAGGAATGCCAGCTAGTCTACCAGATTGAATTCCTGGCAGGATATGCTTTGTTGTGAGGTGTGAAATGGAACACTTGAAGACTGCTCTGGTTTGAGTAATCTCCGCCCTCATGCAAACAGTGGAGGTGACAAAATCCTTTGAACCATACTTAAGTCCTAGACATTGGGTCACCTTTCTGGCCATATGCTCCCCTGGTATGCAAAGGAATTTCCTCTGGGTTTTACCCATACATTGAAACACGGTCCAAACTTCCCAGTTCTCAATGCCGGAACTGGGACACCCTATGGTCCAATTTGAGACTTGCTACGACCTTCGGAACCGGAGATACACAAATACACTTAAAACCGTTTCACATTTTAATACCAGAATCTCCGCTGTAAATTAAATCACGTTTTTTCACTAAATCCCCATTGAAAACAACGGGCTCCGCCGCCATAGACTTTCAATGGCAAACCGCCGCCGTTGGCGGCTATGGGAATCCGCCGACATAGACTTTCAACGGGGCTACGCCGCCGTTGAAGTCAATGGGGGTTTTCCGCCATAGCCGGTCAATGGGGTTTGGCCGCCATTGGAGTCTATGGGAAAAGACCCGAACTTTCAATGGGGTCCATAATCCGTCGGGTTGGTCCGAGAGGGTCAAGGATGGTTCTGCAGCGATGCCGGAGCAGTGGCTACAGATACCCCAAACCCTGATCCTCAGGGCCCTCCGGAACCGAGCTATGGATTACCAAATTTCAGCTTTTGACACTTTGCCGTTTTCCTGAGCCGTTTCTGCCGTTTCTGCCGTTTCTGCCGTTTCTGCTGTTTCTGGTTGTGGTCGAGTGGGGGGAGGTCTAGGAACTAGGGGCAGAAAGAATTTTATTTCTAGGTGCTCTAGAACTGTTTATTCCCACGCCACTTGTCGTTGAACTTGACTTGTTTAGTGATCAAAGCTCTCCTATTGAAAATATATCCGCTTTGCGGTTAAGCGGTTTGGACGGCAGCCAACTCATTCCTGGAAAGCTCTTTCGAGGATTTCTCCATTGAAGTCAATGGGCCCATTGACTTACAATGGGAAACCGCCGCTCTTCCTCTCGGACGCCATCTGCTGGTCTTCTCAGGAAACAGGACTCAACAGCAAGATTCGCCATTGAAACACATGGAGCCCCAATGGCGGCCTATGGGAGCCTGCAAAATGGTGCCTGAAAAGGCGGGAAAATTACACAAAGGGCTATAATCACTAAACAACTATTAACTCTTGTGCTCCCGGATGGATCCTAGTGTGTGTGATGCAGACACTGATTAAACCAGATGTTACAATAAAACAGGGGAACAGGGGAACAGGGGAATACACATTTACATTTCATAACAGGGGTTAAATCACAGTTCTGGACCTCAGCCCAGTTAACCCCTTGTCTCCCTGGTGAGGTCAGGGGATGGCCAAATGGGGTGTAATCCCTTTAATACCGGGCCACCCCCTCTCTCCCTCTACAGCGCACACACGTGCCCGCACCTTCGCGGCACCGCACCTGGCCGGCGCATACCTGGAGGAGCCCAGAGGTGGGCACAGTGAGGGGGGGGGCAGACACCCAGAGGGGGACCTGGCTACATGTGTATTGTGTATTTGAAAATTACAAACTGTTTTGCACGAAAATTAACACAATTATACAAATGCAATATTATGTATAAGAAGATTGGGGGAGTTTAAAAGAAAATAAAAAAAATTGTAGATTGTAGGGGGTCTAGGAGAGAATATGAGAAAATAAAGCACACGAAAAAACAATGAAAATAAATAAATAAGGGGACTTATTATTTTGAGATGCATTTTATTACCCCACATATTTTTTCTTTTCCCTAATTCTGGGAGGAGGGGAATAAACCTGATCCAGATCGCTAAAAAAAATCGCATACCATCTTGGCCCAGAGCCCTAGATGCAGAAAAGGCCTTTCGATCATATGATTGGAGCTATATGTCTGCGGCACTAAAGGTATTCAGATTTGGAGGCAAATTTATGACAGCTATATCTTCAATACATCAGAACCCCATAGCTAAGGTATGCTACCTTAATATACATGTAACAGTGTTTCCCCCACCCGATCGCAGATAAGGGCCATTAAAGGGTGTGTGGTGCATATATCTGCTGGCAACAGGAGGGCTGAGTCATCTGTCGATGGTAGTGGGGACACAGGAACAGGCTTCTGGGGTTCATACCCCACACATCTTCTTAGCAGTGCAGCGCCTCCATCTGCCGTAGGCTCCAGGAACTGAAGGTGATCTCCCACGGTAGAACTTATTACCTCTCCCCCTAGTAAGGTCAAGCACCAGGCAGGAGGTATATTGCAAACAGGAACGGGTTTATTACTACACTCTGCAGTAGCAGTTACATGGCAGTCCTATGCCAGATGCAGTTTGTCAGGTCAGTTATCACTGAAGATGGTCCCTGGACCGTCACTACAGGCCAAGGGCACCCGCAGCTGTCCTAGCTCTTCCCCACCTCCCTAGCAGAGGCAGAGGTATGGTTCGCACTCACTCTCCCCCGGAGGGAAGAGCACATGGGAAGGCCCCAATCTCAAGCTCCCAGTTGTGTGACCTGCCTTCCTCAGAGGGGAAGGAGAAGTAACAACACTAACTTTAAGTACAGCCAGGAGGCGGGCACCCCATTGTCCCAGCTACAACAGGATGTACCAACCCCCTCTGCCACTCATGTGCAGTACCAAAGGTGAGGGGAAAAAACCCATAAGCAACTACTGGCAACCTGATAGTACCAGGGTTAACTGCCAAAGATGTAGAATGGAAACATTTTACCAGGTAAAGCACATTTCAGTTAAACGTTTGACAACAAAAGGACTGGTGTACTGCATGAACATAGAGAAAAGTGAGTTTAGACGTACCGCTCCGTATTTTGGAGCTGAGCTACGGCATATATAAGGACCGTTTCTTACATCTGATGCAGAATCTATGCACCTTCAGATATGGAAGATTACATCTCATTATCTGTGCGTCATATAACTTCTCCCCAACTCCTCCCAATGACACTCCCCATGGAGCAAGATGGGGCAGCCAGGGCAAAATCAGAGCAAAATGCTTTGATATATGGGGCAGTGTGAAAATGCCCTGTTTTTGCTCACAAATTGCCTGGATACATAGACCACAAAAATGTGGGAGCCCCAACCATCTTGCTTCTAAATTCCTAAAATCTGTAGCACAGTGACAGGCTTTAGGATGCCTTGCTGACTCCACCCTCCAGTACAAACGTGTAAAAAATTCCTATACCAGTGTAATTTGTGATATTCAGTTAGAGAAACATAGTTTTCCTAATGTCACATTTTCAAATATCACGTTAAACTGCCTTTTCAACATAAGTATTTTATTTCTTTAACTATCAGTTTCCATTTTGTAAAACACTTCTTTTTTTTTAATTGGCTGCTGCTCCCATAGGAAATTATATATTGTACTCGGAAGGATTACAGGCCTAATAGACATTTTTAAACAAAAACAGAGACATTTAGCAGAACTTTATTTTTCCTGTACAGTTAGAAAAGTACGTTTTTTACTTTTGGGAAGGGGACAACATTTCAAATGGACATAATAATAATAGTTAGTTTTACAAAGCACTTTAGGCCTCGTTCAGAGTGCCGGAGGCAGGAGTTGGAGGGCGGGCGTTCGCGAGGGCGGGCGGCAGTCTGCTGGGCGATGTGTGTTCATCCTCCCCAGCAGACTTTTTCAGGAGTTCAGGAGGCGGGGAGGGGGCGGGGCTACAGACGTGAAGTTAGGGATCCAAGTTGCAGTCTTGAAATCATTCTCAAGAATGATTTCATTGGCTGCCGAGGTCCCAGTGACGCTGCTGCAGCTTCAAAAAATGAATTTTTCGTTTATTGAAACTGTAGCCAGCGTCAACTCCGTACTTCAGAGACAGGGCAGCTGCTACCCTGACAACCAGTATTCAATTTGAATACATTGTGTCCCACGGCAGCTCGCACGTCAGCACGCCCTCCCTCCGAAGCCTGCATCCTGAACGAGGCCTTACAGGGACATTTTGCAGCACGGTCCCTGCTTACAATCTATGCTTAGGTGCCTGAGGAACAGGGAGATAGAGTGACTTGCCCAAGGTCACAAGGGAATTGAACAAGGTTCCCCTGCTTCAAACTCAGGGCCAGTCAGTGTCTTTGCTCACTGAGTCGCTCCTTCTCTCTCAGATCTCATCACAATGTGATAGGGACAGAGAAAAAGGCCATAGTCAAAGTCATATGGCTGGGACATGATGATCCTATATAAATAACCTCTGAGAATCTGGGCTAAACAGACTGTAAATCATTCATGTAGAACACAATGATATAGTAGAGCATCTAAACTGGAGGAATTGTTACTGTGGCTCTTGGAAAGGAGTGGAAGCAGTTCCCTTTATCATTACAGTGTATGCTTAAATTATGCTTGTACCTGGAGTTCTGGTAGTTAATTTCCATATTTCCGTTTCCTGATATAAGAGCAAGATTGCAGGGAAGGAAATCATGAGACAGAAGCTTCCAGTAAGTCCCACACATCAACTTTCACTATTGCCATTGTCAAAGCCAAATAAATAGAGGAAATGTTCATAGGGTTAGCTGAAGGGAGCTGGCACTGTCCCAAGCCACTAGAGCTTGGCTCCTGTCTTTGCCTTTGGGTCTAAATGGAGCCCCAGTAATCCAACAGCCCGAAAAGCCAACCTGAGACACGACAGTCGAAGTCACTTGGCAAGTAGTAATTATTGATTTCAACTGTCTAATTGCTGGCTGCTATTTTGCACCCTGCCAAGGGCATTCACAAATATCAATGAGCCCTGATTAATTGATCAACCACAAGCTTAAACTGGTCAATGGTTTATGTATGCCTTCATGTTTACTCCGAACATTGCTTACACCAGACCTCTACAATATTGGCTTGCAACACATGTACGGACCTGAATGTACAAACCTGTTATTGTCAGCACAGTATCACGGGGGGGGGGGGGGGGGACCAGTGTCTGGCCTGAAGCAAGTGTTAGATTTGTAATAGTACCAAACACTGAACAGAAGAGAAGGTCGTAGTTTTACAGTCGAGACATTGCAAAGAAAATGAAAAGACTGCTATAATTCCACTGCGGAAGTAGTAGAGAAATGTAATAAACAAGATTACAATAATTCAATGTTTAGGTTACTTTATTGCAATACCTCAACTTGTGTGCACATTGATTTGCAGAAATATAATTGAATATCAGTGGCATTAAAGATTATGTAACGGTGTTTCTGGACCCACCCAATCTCATATTGGCCCCTGTGGTCTAAATGGTCCCCATTACATGCCTGTATGTTGTGGTGCACCTGCTGGCTTACAGGACTCCTGAGTCTCCCCCTGGGTTGGTATGGGGAATTCAGCAAGACAGGCATCTGGGGTAGTGTGTATTGAGTCCTACTCACATCTGATGCAGCGCCTCCACCTCATCAGGATCTCTGCCTCCGCAGGGGGATGTATCTGATGAGGACCTTCTCTGTGGTACCTCCTTCTGTGCAATGACTTCACTCACACACAGCAAGGGTTTGGTGAACTTGGGCATCTTTATTATCATCATAGGCAGACTGCCCCTCACAGCGGTCGTCCTAGCCGCTCATTCCTTTGCTGCACATCCCTTCAGAAAGTTCTTCCCTCCCAATGGAGTTGGGTCACCTCTCCCCTCAGGGAGATCACCACCTGTGTCAGGTCCCTGATCACATTGCAGATACTATTGATTATATCTGACAGCCTTAACTGCTGCAGACCTCCAGAACTGGACCATCACAGATCCCTTTGAACTTGAACTCCATCCACTACAAAGCACACTTGATTAACACACCAACTTTAGGCAGTTCTGTGTCTTATATAGACTAAGAAAACAGCCACACCTCTTGTGTCACTGATAGTGGACACAGAGCATGTTACCACTCCCTTTGTGTACATATGACACCTCACCAGGGTGTGAGGGCAAACCTCCATGATTGATGCTGGCAATCCTGCATACTTACCAGGTCTACTGCCAGCATGAGAAAGAACTGTATACCATTTTTATACATGGCTACATTTAAATGCATACAGCATCTGCATGAAGCTGGCATCACTTGTTTGGAGTAGCGAATATCTACCATTGTGTAGAGAATCAGGGGATTTTTTAGCTTGGTTGAGCAAATCCCTCTAGCAATGAAAATCGCATCTCTCTGATAAGGTGCTCAAGGAAAAGGCGCTGACACATATAGCTGCGATTTTAAACTTCTTCTACAGTTTTGTGTCACCTATTTTGGGTGCAGCATCAGCATCAACACTAATATTTTGAAGGGTGGTGACTTTCGTGCTCATCATTAGACTCTGTTAATTTGAAAGCATGCTAAGATCTTGCAATCAATTCACATGTCATTTTCTAAGACTTTAAGCTCCCAATGACATTGCTTTAAAGAAGGTAGCAGCTAATACTCAGTACACTGTTTTCATAATGCATATTATATTTAGCAGTGGAATACCCTCAATATGAAAATCCAAATGATTAACAATACCCTACATTGCATTTCCATTTTGCACTGTATTTTTAGCATGAGGATGCTTACATGTGCCATTTCTTTCAGGGGGATTTAGATATTTCCTTCCTCTTTTGTGCAATTAATCAGAAATAGCAATCAAGATGATCCTGGAGAGATGCTGTAGTGGGAGGCAGATAATCCCAGGGCAAGCTGTGCTGTGTGCATCCCCAGAGGAGAATGGCATGAAGCAGAGAGACACTGGACCACTGCCATCATCACTGCTTTCACTTTTTGATGTGCATTACTGGGTCTTTGTTTCATATTTTTAACCCCTTGAAGCTTTGGTGCTCAAATCCCTACCAGCAAAGGGTTTAAGAAACCCCAGTAATCCCTTATTCAGAGGTAATTGTCCTCAGACTTCTATGTGCTGTATTGATTGCGGTGACCTGTACCCAGTGCAGTTTGTGATGCATTTTATCAGATCAATGTGAGATTTTTTCATGGAATCTATTGCTCTTTACCTTTCATGACAAAAAAAAACCTCTAATCAAAGCTGATAAATAATGTTGATACAATCCATTGTTACTCCATATTTGAAGAACTCCCATGTTGGTCAAAATATCACAAAATATAGCACCTTTATATTAATACAAAGATTAATGGAGCTTTAACATACAGTTATAAATGATGTGATCATAGCGTGTTACATTGATGAACTCTTCGACAAGATGTTCCCAACCTTTGGCACGAGTACAAGATCTTACAATGCAGTACTTCACAGTCATATGGCTCCTAAGGCCTAGGATGCTTCAGGAAGGAGAAAGGTAATGGTAGCCCAAGTTGGTGGGAAGGTGTCTTGACCTCCAGTTAACCTCATCCCTACCTAGTTAGCCAGGATCTAGTGTGATCAGTCAGCCTTGTTGCTGTGCAGATGGGTAACTGTTGCCAAGGTGTTAGGAGAGGTGGCAGGTGTATTCCCTCTGGTCCATTTTGGACAGGCTTTATCATGAGTAGGATACATAATCTGAACCTGGGAGGTTTTCCTGCACTTTTAAAGAGAATAAATTGCTGTTCAACGTGTATTTCACCCTGATTTCTCCCCCCCCCCTCATGCCCTGACTAAGTAACTCTCAAGAATAAGAAGATGAAGACAGAGAAAATATCAAAGTGACATGGCTGAGAGGTCCTCTGAATTTTCTGGGGCGGTATAAGAAGCTGCTGAACTGTCGACAGCAGAAGCGTTGAACCAGCTCCTCAACACAGTCAGGTAGCAGGCCCCATGGGAGGGGTATGGGATCTTTTGGCTGCAGTGACTCAGGGATGGTCTGTGGCAGCATCAGGACAGGAGAAGACACCATTGGCCTTTGGCAGAGGTCTGTCCCATTTGCCACATCTCAAGTTGCCGCTGGCCATGGGTAGGCACAGCCTACAAATCTACTAGCACCAGAATTCTGGTTTGGGGGTGATAATCATCTGATTTGCAGTGTATTTTTCTCACGATTTGCCATTCAAGCTTTGAAGTTTTGCTTCTGAGGGCAGTGTTTACTTTAGCATTTTTGGTGCCTATCCTATTAGCAAGTTGGTGTCAGCAAAAAGATGAGCCCTTGGACTATAAGGAATCGGCTCCTGACTGCAGTGATGGCACCCTGCAGTTAAGTGTTACATTGATGGATGGTTTAAATTGGGCTGGGATTAGCAGGAGGTTTATGGGTGGGTTTTGGGGTTAGGAAGGCTATAGGCTGCGAGGGTGGCCATTTTAGGAAAGCAAATGGCAGAAGTTTCCTTTTTCGTGACCTTAATCAATATTATTCTTTTGTAATAATTATATTGTGGTAAAAGCTTATGGTTAAAATGATAAGGATGTTTTGCTGTATGCTGTGTGAAGTGCATATGTTTTAAGAATTTCTTTGCCGTCACAGTAGCCGTGGTGTTTTTGCCAGCTGATTTTGGTGGGAAAGTCTAACTGGTTTTCCAAATTGAGGCATGGGAAGGTAGTAACAATGCAGATAGCTTTGCGCTTGACTTGTGCTAACCTTTGGACTGATATGTTGGCTTTAGGGTCAGTGGTTGGCATAATATGGATATTTAAGTTGTTATAATTTCGTTGGAAGGTTAGCTGGCAAGTTGTGTGATCTATAATTCAATAAAATGCTGTGGCTTTTTCACATCCAGATCAGAGTCAGTGTTTTATTGGGATTTGGATGGGGACAGTTAAAGTTGCAGGGGTGACTGGAGGAATATGAAAGTGGTTGGTGCACAGAGAATTCTTGCTGAATGATGTGAAACTTGCTGATGCATCAATTGTTCTCAGGAGGCCTATGACTGCCAAGCTGGGTAAAAGGTGTTTTGATTGTTTTATATGCGTTTGCGGATTTATTTTTCTGTCCATTTAAAAATTAATCTGATTATCTTTAAGGCTGCAGTTAGGTCAACCACTTTTTTTTTTTATACTTATGGAAAGCGTTTCAATTCCCTTTCAAATGTGATTTTTATGCCATCCTCACCAAATATACATAATTGTTATTGTCCTTAATGTTGATAGCACTTTATATATTTTATCAGATGATTTTATTTAACATTTTACTTTGTACAACTCACACAGGATATAACTATGAGAGACGAAGACCAGCATTCACTGAATTGTGATGATGACAACCCACAGTATTTCTCCCCAGTGATAATGCTGTATTTGTATTAATTGACATGTAAATGAGCATGCGAATGGTCTTGTATCATACAATTAGAAACCGAGAGTTATAGTGACAAGAGATGAAGAGATTGCTAGAAACAATGAGACGGTGACAAGAACAAATGCAAGAACAGAACAAGTGGAAGGAGACGTGGCCTAAGAGACTGCGAGGAAACTTCGCCTCCTTCTACTCTCGGTGGCCCAAAACCCACCATAACCAAATACATAAATAACCATAAACACAAGGTCTGGCGATACCAGGCTGCGGCTTTTATTATAATATCAATGAACCTGATAAGTCAATGCCAACCTCTTGCCAGTTTGCTCACTCATTGGGTAAAGGCCACAGGTACTCGAACCAATGGCCCGTAATCCCCCGCAAGACAGGCACCGCCTAGCCCGGCCGTTTGTCAAGAATGGGCCCCAGGGAGTCATGTTTAAATGATTCCTGCTCACTCGCCACTCCCACCCACCACAGGGCTTTACCGAACCATGGAGCCCCGTCTAGCAAGGTTACCCGCACTTACCCCCCCCAACTGCTGTCGCGACAAAGGGGTAACATAAACGGAGACTTTATTCCCTCCTTCAAAGAATTTCTGTCCTTTTCTCTCATATTCCTTCATCTCTTTTATTCATTTATTATTTTAATTTTTTTTTAAAGTCAACAAGTACAGTACAATCAACATACAGTATTTAACAGTATTCACAAGAAAGGGGAGGGTGGGCGCTTATTGCATGGTGCGGACTGACCTTTTGCCCCTGCCTTTGGCTATACATAACCTCCCCGGGGGGAGGCCAGGGAGTACACTGCCCACACTAACAGGTAGGAGGGAGGCTTTTCCCTTCGTTCATGGTGACATATCGCCGCCGAAGGCTCAAGGCTACTGTTGCAAAGTAACAACATTGCTACCAAAGACTAGGAGAATGCACTCAGACCATTCAAATCTGCAGACATGTCAATCTCCAACGATCCAAATCAAGGACATCGGGAGGTTTGGCACCAAACACGGCATTTTTAAGGTATATTACTTACTTTAATGGGTGAGACTGATCGCGAAAAAGTGAGCCCTACTGAAAATCTGAGGCTTGACAGGTCTGAATCTGAGTTTTGGACCATGAACATCACACATATATATGTTCTTAAACCTTGGCAGCTATGGGTACAGGGGGTCTGGGATCTCAAGGAGAATAGGAGAATTGCTGTTTCGAATTGGAATACAGTAGGTAAAAAAAAAAAGGACACATGCTTTGAAAGTCAGATCCTCATTCAGCATACAGTATGAGCTGCATGTGCAGAAGATGACTGTGTGGCAGCTGGCTCACGTGAGACATGTTGATGTCAGGCTCCCAGTTAGCTGTTATCATTGGTGGGAAGGGAAGAAGAGACAGTGAACTCCCTTTTATCACTTGGGGGTGGAAAGGGGAGGCGCACAGCACTGGAGCAGACTGATTTGCTCAACGTGCTGGAAGTGATCTAAAAGTACACAGCAAGACCGGACTTTCTCATGTACCAACACATGATCCTGCCTGTTTATTACCACAGTTTGTCATCTCTTCTTTTTTTCTCCTTCTCTATATTATTTTTGTCCTTAGGGATGATGCTCTTGTGAACTGTAAATGCTGATGACATAGATCCAGGCGCCATGGCAAAGATCAGGGTTGCTTATGAGTACTCAGAAGCCGAAGACAAAAGCATCCGGCTGGGTTTATTCCTGATCATCTGTGGGATAGTGTCTCTTTTTATCCTGGGTTTCTGCTGGCTTAGCCCAGCTCTGCAGGATCTACAGGGCAAGACCGCTAACTGCACAGTGCTGTCAGTGCAACAGATCGGAGAGATGTTTGAGTGCACTTTCACCTGCGGGAGTGCCTGTAAGGGCACCTCTCTGTACCCCTGCCTGCAGATCTATGTCAATAACTCCGAGTCCAACTCCAGGGCTCTCCTGCACCAGGACGAGCAGCAGCTCATCAGCAACCCCAAGGTAAAGGACATAGCACACGGGCTCTCAGCTGTGGCAGCGGGTGGCTTCATCAGACTGGGCTGCCCAGTTCCCTCTGTGCCGATGCAATGTACTTAGTAGCCTTGCGATGCCTTGTGTGAAAGTAGTAGCACAGTTAAGCTGTGCGGATCTCTACAGCAGTTAATTGGTTAAAAAACACACACACACACACACACACACACACACACACACACACACACACACACACACACACACACACACACACACACACACACACACACACACACACACACTCTCTCTCTCTCTCTCTCTCTCTCTCTCTCTCTCTCTCTCTCTCTCTCTCTCTCTCTCTCTCTCTCTCTCTCTCTCTCTGCTGTGGTCGGTAGCATTGCAGGGTGACTGTTGCGCTTATTTTTTTATTATTAGTAGTATTTTTTTCAGACATGAAGGGTTAAAGTAGCATTGCAATGTTGTATTTATTAGGAACGGATGGGTTAATGTAGCCTTGCAGTATTGTTCTTATTGTATTACATTGCAATGCTGTGATGCTACATACGGGGTGAAGGGGGTTAATTAGCCTTTGAGTAAAATATTGTTTTGAATATTTATTCTGCAAAAAGGATTAACCTTTTGCCCCAACATCTAAACCGAATCCATTTAATATAGATATAGATATATAGATCTCAATAAATACCTTATAAAACTTACTCAAACACTATTTTTCGAAAAGTAGGATTGAAGATATAAATACATTTGAGATCAAAAAAGATAATATAACAAATAGAAAATTCATTCACATACGGGGTGACGTGGGTTAATTAGCCATTGAGTAAAATATTGTTTTCTCCCCTGGTTAAATTCTTAGCATCCTACAGTAATACTCCAGACGACAAGTCTCTGGCAATGAGGCGTCTCACATCAATGTGCCTTGCCATCTACTTTCAGTGTTCCAGCACTGCAATAGTTAAGTGACCTTACATTCATTTAGAATGAGAGCGTTGACAAGCTTTGTTATAAACTTTATGAATAAAATGGAAATAGCCCTGTGTTAGTCCAGTTGCGATAGTGCAGAATAAATGAGTACTTCAGTATTAGGTGATACCTTTCGAGAGTTCTCCTCTCTTCCTCAGGTCAGCAATACTGATATACAAAGGAATCTATGGCTAAAAGGGGTGTAGAGAGCAGAAAAAAAACCCAACAGAGATGTACTGTAGATAAGGTAGGGTGAGAAAGTGGTGTGTTTGAAGACATTGGAAGGGTAATAAAACGGTGACAAGGAACAGCATGGAGGGGAAAGGTGTGGATAAGGATATTGGCAGAGAGGCAGGCAGGATAATTAAAAACAATTGTGATAGTGCGAGAAACCCCATATCTGCATTAAGTCCTCTTGTTTTCGTGTCAACGAGTCTTGTCATTCAGAATTCAAATTGAGGATTTTGATTTTTAAATCATTTATGGAATGATCTGGCAGTTATAAACTTTAGGTATCCAGCACTGAAGGAGTTACAGAAATACCTTTTATTATATTCTTAACGTCTGCAGCAGTAAAAGGGTCACACTAAATAGTTTGTGCCTCAGGTGTATGAATGTAAATCATTTAAAATAATTTACGGTTAAAAAAAAAAAAAGGTTTTATTACAATTTGTTACTCTCCAGCAGTGAAAAGGTTACTAAACAGCGAAGGAGTTACAAAGAAAAGCCTTGTTATATTCTGCAAATCAGCTCTGGTGAAGGAAGGAGTTAATAAAAATTGTTACCATTATAAGATCAGCCTGTTGCCTAGGGGATGAGATTTGCTATTACCCGAGGCTATAATAACAAGGGATTAAAAAAAAAAAATACAGCTCAGAACAGAATAGTCCTGAACTGCAAAATGGGACCAAAAGTAGGAAGTGGTCAATTCAGAAAATCTATTTTGTGGCGTCTTAAAAATAAACCGCTACCTGTACCATATGGTTTTTTTTGTTAGATCATGTATGTTATTGCAAATGTATGTCATATAACCAAATGGCATTGTTTTGCATGTAATGGACCAATATGAGAAATGCTTCATTGATGCACACTGTAGTTTATACTTAATATTTGAAAACCTTTTTTTTCCTGGCTAGCCATGGACATGTTTAGAATGGGAAAGGTTAGGCTGCCATGCATCGCCAAATCCTAATTAAAGCAGCACTGCATTGTCATAAAAAAAAACCCTACCTTGTAATAAATATGCAACAATATGAAGGAAAGTTGAGTGTGACACAGTTTTGTGCGCTCAGTAATTAGAGTAGAGAGAACATTACAGAAAATCAACATATTTAGCATGCTGCAGATTTGAACTATGTTGTTATATTTTTTCTGACTGAAGGAGGCTTGATGAAGCTTAAAATGAATACTGTTAGCAACATTGTGGGCTCGATTCAAGCTATTTCTACGTATTTATATATATACTTATATAGCGCCAACTATTTTTACTGAGCAGTAGCAAATACAGTACAATCAGTGTCTGATCTAGCCATGTCACTTTGTTTAATGCAACAAACATTAGATTGTATGTTCAGTCTTATTGTGCCTGTATTGTTCTGTGTTTCCAATAGAGCATAATTACAGTATATAGATACTCTGCATCATTATACAGTACATTATGTGTACCTTCACATGGCTTTCAGATGTTCTTCAAAATTAACATAGCTGCTTTATCTTTGATATGATAAATTCTCCTAATATTTTAGTAGTCCCTTGAAAAAAAAAAACTCTTACCGTCCATCCAATTAAGGATAAAAAGTGATTATTTACGCTAAATCATAAATTAGCTACATTACAGCGAACTAAATTCATATTTGCCTTCACATGATGCTGTTGTTAACACCAATGAACACAATTATACAAATGCAATATTATGTAAAATAAAATAAAAAAAAATGTAAATTGTAAGGGGTCTAGGAGAGAATAGGCGTTGAAAAAATAAAGCAAGCGAGAGAATACAAGACCAAGGAGTTTAGAGGCAAAAGGCAGGAGGGAGACAGGTCAATAGTTAGAAAGACAGGTGGGTCAAGCTTGCCGTTTTTGACTAATTGTTGCATGTTTGAAGGAGGAGGGAAAAGGTACCAGAGTAGAGGGAGGAGTTAATGTGTGTGAGCATAGGGATTATAGTAGGAGCAAGAGGTTTTAGGAGATGGGAGGGAATGAGGTCAAGAGGGCAAGTGGTAGAGGGAGAAGAGGAAATCAGCAGTGACACACCCTCCTCTGAGACAGCGGAAAAAGAGTCAAGGAAGGCAGGAGGAGAGTTAGGAAGCGTGTAGGATGGGAGGAGGAAACGGGGGATGTTCTGACGTATGGATTCCACCTTTTCCTTAAAATAGTCAGCAAAGTCCTGAGGTGAGATGGAGGAAGAAGAAAAGGCAGCTGAGGGTGGTCTGAGTAGAGAGTCAAAGACAGAGAAGAGTTGGCGTGGGTTAGACTTGTGCTTGTTGATTAGTGAAGAAAAGTTGGTTTGTTTAGCCTGTTAGAGAGCAGAGTTGAATCAGGACAGCATAAATGTGTAGAGAAGGAAGTCTGTGAGAGTGTGAGATGTCCTCCAGAGGCGTTCAGAGGAACGAGTGGAGGAACGCAGCATGCACGTGTGGGAATTTAGCCAGGATCTGGGGTTAGAAGGGCGAGGACGGCAGAGAGAAAGCGGGGCATGTAGATCAAGAGAGGAGGATAAGGCAGTTGTAGTTCCTGACAGGTTGTCAGGGTCTGAAGCAGAACTGAGAGAGGAGAGGGAGGAGCATAAAGTTGAATCAAAAGCTGGTAGGTTAAAAGAGTGCAGGTCTCTGCAGAAACGAGGGGGAGATGGAGAAGCGAGAGAAAGGAGATGAGGTGATGGTCAGAGAGAGGAAAAGGGGAAATAGTGAAATCAGAGAGAGAAAAGTTTTTAGTGAAAACCAGGTCTAAGTAGTGGCCATCCTGGTGGGTGCTGGCTGCAGTCCACTGTTGAAAGCCAAAAGAAGAGGCTAGAGAGAGAAAGTGGGAAGCCCAAGGGAGAGAGGGGTCATCAATGTGGCAGTTGAACTCTCCAAGGAGAAGAATAGGGGAGTCTGATGAGAGAAAGAAAGAGAGCCAGGATTCAAAGTAAGAGAGGAAGGCAGAAGGGGTAGGTGAGCACCATGTGGACAGGGAAAAGATTGAAAATCTGGACAGTGTGAGTCTCAAAAGGAGGGAAAAGCAAGAGAGGGAGGCAGGCCCGCCAACAGGGGGGTCTGTCGGGGTTGGCATCCCGGGCCTGGTGTGTCTGGAAAAAATGGCCGCCAGCCAAGTGTAGCACGCTGACCCATGAGAGCCGCGCGCACCTCCTTGCAACGTGCCCTGCGCGGGACTTGGGTTACAGCAGTGTGTGGGTGGTGGAAGCCACAAGGCAGCTTCATCGCCATAGTTACGGAGATCGCAACGGGAAGAGGCTGTCTATGCTGGAGGAGGAAAGCGGGGAGAGGAGACAGTTGGTGAGGGGGGGGGCAGAGGGACCCTACAGGAGTTGGTGAGGGGGGAGGGACCCTACAGGAGTTGGTGAGGGACCTTACCGAGTTGGTGAGGGGGGAGAGGGACCCTACAGGAGGAGGTGAGGGGAGGAAATGGGAAATTAAGGTGTGACGGTGAAGGGATCCCCAGGCCACCAATTTAAGCATTATGCCCAGCTGGGGGGCCGCTGAGTCATAAAAGGTGACTGTGAAGTGTCCGTTCGGCAGTCCAGAGCTGGCTGCAGTCCTGAAAATGTTTGATACAGTGTGTGAAATGTGCCCTTGAGCTATATTGGGGAATTGTGAGTGTCAGTTCTGCAGCCCAATTGTGGTATATAACTGTAGGCATAATAAAGATGTATGTGGTTTTACTGTTCCAGGTGTGCCAGCCAGCGGGGCTGTGCAGGGCGTGAGTTTCGGGGGTGATTTTACGGTAAAATGTTGTCAGGGTGTGTTTGGGTAGAAGGGGGCCATTGTTGTGGGTTAGCCCAAAACATGTCCTTAGGAATCCCCCCAGATTCCTGAGGACATGAGTAACACAGATCACCGGACAAAATCCTCCCTGGAACGCAGTTTGCAGCTCACTGCCAAATCCCCCTGCTTCTGCACAAACCAGGACAGTAAAACCGGGCAGGGAACTGAATTACATTAAAGGTTCTCGGAATATGCCCAAACCCCAGACCCAATTGTGGGGTTCAGTACATCTCTCACCAGGGATAAGGTGAAGAGAGTTATAGGGGTTTTAAGTTAAAATGTAGAATGTCAGCTCTTGGGCCCGGGCATTGTGTATGCATTACTGTGACTGTGTGAAAAATACCCCCAACCTACACGGGACATAAGGGGTTAATTTTTATCTGCACACTCCAGTCAGGTATAAGCCTGAGCAGGTTTGTTTTATTAAAATAAAAGGTAAATGGGTATTAAGGGGTTCAAATATATCTGCAGGTATAGCAGGATTCCCCAGTATAGCAGAGGTACTCACATAAATGCCCAGGTACCCTGAATCCAGTATAGGGGTTCAGGGGGGAAATCATATCATGTGTTAAATGTATGAATTATGATAACAATGTTTTCTGAATGAGGGGGGAAATTAAAACCACATGAAAGCCGATAGCTAACTTTAGTTAGGAGCATCCTAGAAAGATGATATTTGGTATGGGCATTACTGAGGTACAAACACATAAAGGGGTTATGTTTTTGAGCATTAACGTTCAACCCCAGTATTAAATTAATGTCCCCTGTAATTTTGGTATTTTAAAGTTATAAGAGTAAGGAAATTAACATTATAAACAGGAGGGGATTCGCCTTCCTTCAGGCCAGAACAGGAGATGACACTTAGGGTGTGTAATCCTGGGCTTTGAAATGCAGGATAAGAAACCTCTGAGCTTCAAAGAAATAGAGGTGTTAGAGCCATTTGTTGAGAGGGGGCTTATGGCTACCAGATCAAAGGGTCCATTTGGCCTAGCTAGACTGAGCGGCATTCATTAAGAAAGCAGGATGGCATATGCTAAGTGGCAAGTGGCCAGTGGGGGGAGGATGAAATTTTTGTTGCACATGCTCAGTTACGATATTGAGGCTTTGTGACAGTTTGTTGGAGAGACTGGCAGAACTTTGCCATATGTGGGAGATTTAGTTCCCACACAGCAATTCGCTGCAGACTGAAAAGATAGACTTCTGGAGTTTTTAAAAGTTGGTGCAGGCAGTGGAAAGAGGGAGATTCATCTAAGTTCCATCTAAGAGTTCCATCATGTAAAGAAGATTCCATCGTAACCAAAGATTTGTATTCAACTTCCAGTATTCGTAAGGACTAAGGATTTGCTAACTAATCCTCCATTGGGGGAACGAAAATATTACTCTTGGTGGAGATACAGAGGTTGCCGCTAGCACCCCTAGCTAAGGACTGTTACAAGGCTCTTTTTGTACAGCAACCCCACGTGTGGGAATTCCTGCTTAGAGACGTGATTTCTGTGGATTTCATTCCGTGGACATTTTATTTCATTTGACCTCATTCCAGTAAGTGTTATTCGTGAGTATTTTGAAATTCAAGCTGGGGGTAATCTTGGAGTGGAGAAAACACAGAAAAGAATCCTAAAAAGATTTTACTGGCCAGGGATATATAATGCAGTTAAAAGGTTCTGTGCCTCCTGCCCCGAGTGTCAGTTGACAGCCCCCCGACCAAGCTTGAGGGCCCCGTTAATTCCTGTACCTATTATTGAAATTCCATTTGAGAGTATTGCTATGGATATAGTGGGTCCCTTGGAGAAATCTGCCTAGGGTCATCAATACATCCTAGTAATTCTAGATTATGCCACTTGCTATCCAGAGGCGGTGCCCTTACGTAGTACTTCCTCCAAAACAATAGCTAAGGAATTGTTCCAAGTATTCTCCTGACTCAGGATACCATAGGAAATTTTGACAGATCAGGGCACCCCGTTTACGTCTAAGCTTATGCGGGAGTTATGTGTAGAGCTAAAAATAAAGTCCCTAAGAACCTCTGTTTACCATCCGCAAACGGACGGACTGGTTGAGAGATTTAATAAAACTCTTAAGATGATGTTGAGGAAGGTGGTTGGTAGTGATGGGTAGAACTGGGACACCTTGTTGCCTTATCTCGTTTGCTATCTGAGAAGTACCACAGGCCTCTACAGGTTTGGGAGATGCCCAAGAGGGATTCTGGATAGCCTTAAAGAAGAGTGGGAGCAACAGGCTGTCCAGGGAAGAATGTCATCCAATTTGTAGAAGATTTAAAAGAACGCATTGGTCATGTTACTCCCATACCTTTACAACAGGCAGGCTACAGTTCGCAGCTTACGACCAGGGGACCGAGTAATGGTGCTTGTTCCCACTGCCGAAAGCAAGCTGTTATCACATTGGCAAGGGTCATATGAAGTTCTAGAACAGGTCGGCCCGATGAATTATAAAATTCGGCAGGCAGATCGGAGGAAGGTAGACTAAATCTATCACATAAATCTATTAAAATCCTGGAAGGATAGAGAGATATGTCGGACAGTGATAGCTAACAAATCCTGGAAAGTGGAGGATCCACTAGTTCGAATATTGTCAGAACTCACTCCTGAACAATACTGGTAAGCTGTAGAATTGATAAATAGGAACAGGGACATGTTTTCCAGCGTACCAGGGAAAACTAGGGTGGTTTCCCATGATATAGTCACCAAGCCGGGAATAGCCATTAAGATAAGACCTTATAGGATTCCAGAAGCCAGAAGAGGGGCTATTCAGTCAGAGGTATAGAAGATGCTAGACCTAGGGATAATTGAGGAGTCATATAGTCAATGGTCCAGCCCTATTGTCTTGGTACCTAAGCCTGATGGGTCAATACGGTTTTGTAATGACTTTAGAAAAGTCAATAAAGTCTCAAAGTTTGACGCCTATCCTATGCCCCGGGTAGACGAGTTAATTGAGAGGTTGGCGAGGGCCCGTTTTATAACCACTTTAGATCTTACAAAGGGTTATTGGCAAATCCCGTTAACAGAGTCAGCAAAAGAGAAAACAGCATTCTCCACACCTGATGGCCTCTTCCAGTATACCGTTTTACCCTTTGGCCTTCATGGGACGCCTGCAACCTTCCAAAGGTTGATAAATAAATTGTTACAGCCGCACTCGAACTATGCCTCAGTATACTTAGATGATGTGGTAATTCATAGTCCAGATTGGGACTCACATCTACAGAAGGTTGAGGCAGTGTTGAGAACCTTTTGGGAGGCCGGTCTCACAGCCAACCCAGCTAAATGTTCAATTGGCTTGGCAGAAGCAAAATATCTGGGTTATGTTGTGGGGAGGGGGACTGTAAAACCCCAGCTCAATAAAGTAGAAGCCATTGAGAATTGGCCCCGTCCCCTTAGGAAAAACAGATTAGGACATTTCTAGGCATTGTGGGTTACTAGAGGCGATTTATGCCCCAATTTGCAACCCGAGCTGCACAGCTTTCAGACTTACAGTACGAAAAACAAGGGCACCTGATGTGGTGAAATGGAACAGTGGTGCGTTGACCGCATTTTTAGTCTTACGTACAGCGCTCTGTAGTCACCCAGCCTTGGTAGCCCCGGATTTTACAAAATATTTTTTTCTGCAAATGGATGCCTCCGAAGAAGGTCTCACACCAGTCCTGTTCCAGTTTGTAGGAGATGAGGAACACCCGGTCTTGTATTTAAGTCGCAAATTGTGTCCCCCGCGAACAAAGATACGCCACTGTAGAAAAAGAATGTTTGGCCGTAAAGTGGGCAACAGACACTTTAAAGTATTACCTATTAGGCAGGTCTTTTACCCTCATTAGAGACCATGCACCGTTACAGTGGATGCATAGAAACAAAGAAAATAATTCTAGGGTTACCCGCTGGTTTCTGCCATTACAACTCTTCAATTTCAAAGTGAAGCATTGGCCAGGCATATTGCATGGTAATGCGGATACACTTTCTAGGGTGCACAGTCTCGGTGCATGGGCCGCTCCACACGGTAATGTTACGCTGGGGAGGGAGGTATGTGACAGAGTCATAGACTCTGTATATGTTAGTAGGAGGTTGCATTATGCCTGCTTTCCAGTATGTGATGTGTTAACTCCACTAATTAGACAGGCCACAGGTGATCCTAATTAAGTGAGCTCATCTGCTTTAAAAAGGGGAAGAGGAAATGCCTCTGGGGCAGCAGTCTCTCTCAGGCACTGAGAGAGGACAGAGGAGAGCTGACAGACAGATCCAGGATGCTCAGATTTATGCTGTCCCGAATGGAATAAAGCTCCCAGGTAAGGAGCCAAGTGGTATCACCAAATATTGTTGGTTTGGTCTAGTCTAGTGTAGCTAACCAGCTGGATAGATTGGCTTAACCTTGTTTAGTTAGCTTCCCTAACGGGGATAGGCTTTTTTTTTTTTTTTATGTTTTTGTTTCATTTAAAGGGACAGAGCATCCATTGTTTTGTTATATTTATGGACAAATAAAACCACCAGCAGATTATTTCACTAGAAGAACTGTGTTGCCTCCTCACTAACCACGGTCATCCTGCTACAGAGGATTATATGTATTGTTTTTTTTTTATATGTATTGGGTAGGTGGGTTTTTTGTATGTATTTGTGGGTGGGGGGAGGTTGTATATATTTTGGGGGGTGGGGATTTTTTTTGTATGTATTTGGGGGTGGGATGTTTTTTGCATTGGGGGTAGGAAGTTTTTTGGTATATATCTTGTGGGCGAATTGTGTGAGGGGGAGGGAATGAGTGAGCGTGGGGTAATTGACTTGATGGAGGGAGTGGAGAGAGAGGGTGAGCGAGGAAAAGAGGGAGTAAGAGTGAGATGCAGGGGAGAGAAATACATGCAAGGCGGGAGGGTGAGAGGGGGCGAGACGGAAGGGAGAGAAATACATAGGAAGAGGGGGGGGAGAAAGGGGGCTCGTAAGGTGTGACATAGGGGGGAACGGCTCGCAATACCACTGACACGGGGGGGGGGGCCTGCTTAAAATGTTTGTCCTGGGCCCCACGATATCTGTTGGCGGCCCTGGAGGGAGGAATAGGAAGTGTTCGGTAACGGCAGAGAGAGGAGAGGATGAGTCCCACACCTCCACCCCAGCCATCTTGGCATGGAGTGTGCGAGAAATAAAGACCACCATAAGAGAGCCCAGCTTCAAGAGCAGAGTCAGACTGAGGGAGCCAGGTCTCAGTTATAGCAAAGAGAAGCAGAGAGTGAGAGAGAAATAAGTCATGCACAGAGAGGAACTTGTTAGAAAGGGAGCAGGCATTCCAAAGGGCACAGGAGAAAGGGAGAGAGGAGGGAGGGTGGCAGGGGATGGGTATGAGCAGTGTTCGACAAACCTATACATTTGCTCGCCACGGGCGAGTGGATTTAACCCCCGGGCGAGTAAATATTGGCCCAAGCAGCACACGTTTGGTACTAGGTGGCGAGTAGATTTTTTTGTGTGGCGAGTAGATTTTTTGGTGATTTGTCAACCACTGGGTATGAGGATGGAGTTTACACCAGAAGAAGTAGAAGTTGCATTTGGCTGGCGAGGGCGAGAGCATGTAGAAATAAGGCAGGGACCAGAATTGGGAGAGAGAGCCTCAGAAGCAAGGAGAGAAGCATGGATAGAAAGAGAATGTGTGAGGATGATTTGTAGGGGTGTGTTTTAGTACAGGGGGTATAGCTGTGTAGTAACAGAGGGTCAATGTATGAAAGGAGTTCATGTGAACAGAGAAGTGATGAAGGAAGGAGAGATGGAGATATATGAATGAATAGAGTTAGAGACATAATGAGGCTGGTAGAAAGAAGTGCATAATTTGAAAAGAAGTGAGGACATAGCAAATATAAATAGTAAAGGCGGCATCACAGCAATACTTTAGTGCTGGGGTGTGCAGTCTGGGATAGATAATATCCTCCTTCTCAACGTAGATCAAATCAGGAATCAGGAACAGTAGGTGTTGTCCACTTGTTCACTCCTTTTGTTCTCCATTTTAAACTCCACTTTGCTTGCTACTTAAAATGGGCTAATTGAAACATGGGCTGCAGACAGCAAGGGCTGCTATGTCTGTGGTTATATGGGCCTAAGAAGTCACCTGACTGCATTACGTTCAGCCAAGCCAGCTTAATTAGCACATGTGAGGCATACAGTATTAAAACATATGTTTTGTCTAAACAGGGTGTTGTCCTGCCTAAGTGTAAAAGCTGAATTTAATTAAGAGACACATCAAGGGATGATTGAGACAGGATTCAAATATGGGATTTACCTAGGATTGTTACAGTTGCATATACTAAAATACACACATCAAGGGATGATTGAGACAGGATTCAAATATGGGATTTACCTAAAGATTGTTACAGTTGCATATACTAAAATACACGCATCAAGGGGCGATTGATACACTTGTTAGACTTTATAACATTTAACATTTCATTTAAAGCTGTTTTTATTAGGTTATCCTATTGTGAGAAAGAGTCCTTTTAGTTAGCCTAACCAACTAATATTCACTAATTGCATATAAAGTCACTAATCCTTTAGAGACAATTTACAGCTTTAATGGTGTCTAAACCTCCTGACCCTCTCTGTGACATATCAGAGTGTGAATCGTTAGATTTTAAGGGAAGACTATACTCCCATACGCTAGGGTTTCTCCATCTCTAGCTGCTAGGGCTCATTATGTGAAGGGGCTTGTTTGCCTGGTATCTAAGAACATTATTAGGATAACCAATTTGTCCCTTTAGCCCCCTGCCCACAGTTCACCTGGTTCCACTTTAGACTTATGCCCCCCTACTGTATGTATCTGTTAATACGCTTTGTGCTATCTCACAATGGGAGTCGGGCACCTCGTGGGGCCTACAGTATACTACTCTTGTTTTTATTGTCCGGGCGGCTGATTGCGCTGCATGTTATCTTATACATAGTCCCGCTTTGCCACTGATTTGATTCCCACAATGCTTCTTATGAGGGTTTCGAAGGGTCAATGAACCACAACTGGACCCTCTGGCCTCTTCCATATACCCCCCCTCCCCCCCCCAGTCTCTCAGTCTCTCTGATAACAAGGGTAATTTCCTGTGATGGTGTCACTTGGTCAACAGTCCTCCACCGATAGCATGACTAACTGAGCACAGATTTTAACTTAAAAAACGTCGTAAAACTTTGTAACTGACGTTCCGCTCTGTCTTTATATTCACTTGTAATTTGCAATTGGGGCACTTTCCCTTTAAGTCTTTACTGACTTTGGGCCACCTCCATTTCCTGCTGGCAACGTAAGGATCGTCGTTTCCTCCCCTAAGATGGCTGACGGTGTTGACTCTTCTCCCGCCAACGGGTGAGTAGGATCTTGATTTTGATTCAGGCCCAGTTTGCGGAGGAAAGCGTCTCCATCGGATAATTCCTTCAGGATATTAGTGCGCCCATTTTTAATGACTAAGAGACCAAAGGGAAAAATCCAGCAGTACTTTATCCCTTTTTCTCTCAAGATTCCCGTCACCGGCTGCAACCCTCTTCTTCTGGATAATGTTGTTGGTGACAGATCCTGGAAAATCTGCATTTTAATATTTTCAAAGGTGACATTATTAGAGTTTTGTGTCTAGAGGACCAGTACTTCTTTAACTTTATAGTGGTGAAATCTGATTATCGCATCTCTTGGGAGGTCCCCCGGCTGCGGCTTTGAACGTAATGCTAATTGGCATCTATCCAAATCTAAGGCTGCCTCCGTTTTATCTGCCAGCGTGGCATTCAGCCATCTTCCAATAAAGTCCTCTACCTCAGTGACTGTCTCTGGTATCCCTCTTATTCTGACATTATTCGTGCGATCTCAATTCTCAGAGTCCTCCTGTCGGTCGGTTATGTCAGCCAGCTGGGATCTCAGGTAAGAGGTTTTCTTTTCATTTTTGTTCACCGCTTTAATAGTTGCGTCAAGTTTTTTTTTTTTTTCCCCAGCTCATCTGTTCTTTCGCCCAAGCACCCGATATCTTTTAATTCTGAATGCTGCCAGGTTTTCTGGTCAAATAGCTGCTTTATACCATCCATATTTACCGCTTTAGTTACCGCCTAACACCTCAACCCGCACTCCTCCTCCATCTCTGAGTCGTGCTCTAACTCCGATCCTCTATTGGAGGTGTGTTCTGTGGTCCGCGGCGCCCGCGCTGTACATTTTTGCTGGAAATATTGCACCAGATTTGGTGATATTTTTTTCTTTTGGGACAGTGTCGACATCTTGGGAGGTTTGGACAGGTTTCTCTGTTATCACGGTGCTTCAGGTATAATTTTTACTCTAAGGTTTTTACTTAATGTTGCCGGGGGTTTGGAGGAGCTTTCATATCATGTGGCCATTCACCTCGCCGTCACGCCTGCGCCTCAGAAGAATTCTATTTTAGGGTGGGGGATGGGGGGGGGGGGGCATACTGCCCTGTGGAAGATAGTCACTGAATTCTCTCTCTGTGATTTTTATGTATTGTGGAATATTTTATTTCCAGAGTCAATGGTCAGTAATTTTAGTTATTAAAGACACATTTGCTTTAAATTCAGGGCACCTGTGAAGTTGGTTCTATGCTGGGCCAGAATGTGGTACGTAATGTAAGGTCTTTTTGTCTATGTAGCTCCCCCTTCCCCCCCCCCCTGTAACCTCCTCTCACAATCAGTCAGTGCCTGTACCTTTCAATATTTTGTATTTTGATGGAAGTATGGTTGTGGAGAGAACTGCAGAGCTCGAGCTTAGTGTGACCATCTGGACGAGCACCTTTTTTTAGTTTACTTTTTAAAAAAAAGTTAATTTATGTATCTCATGCACATATTCATCCGGTTGGGACTTGTGTAGGGACCTTTATTATTATTGTATTTGCTTGTTAAAAACTGTATGCACCAGTGTGTTGTGTCTTTTTGTGCTTTGTGCAACTTAGTGGACCTAGGGGAGCCAGCTCCTGTTTTTCAGGGGGACCCTAGAATTGAGGGCACGTCAGGCTTCTTCCCCACCTCACTCCCCCTTTAGGGCACGTGGGAGGTACAGAGTGGCCTTGATGGACCCTCCAACCTCCCCCAGCCCTGCCAAGACAACAATTCTCTCTCGCTCCTTCCCACCATTCTCTCACTCTCTCCCCCTGCTTTTCTCTTTCCCTTCTCCCCGCCAATCTCTCTCCCCTGCCATTCTCTCTCTGCCCCCTGCCGATACTGCCCCCCCCCTCATGATACTGGTCCTGCACACTCATGATACTGGTGCACTTGTTGTACACCACAAAATAAAACATTGTGTATAGCGTTTAATGAATATAGTTAAAATATATATCACTGTAGACAAATCAAAAAAGTGATGGTAGGGTGAGGTGGTGCTATAACGCTCAATCAGTAAATAGTCAGACTCAGGATCATGAATAGGTGAAATCAGAGTATAATACAGAGCTTGTGAGTGAAATACTGTAGCCTTAATAGCTAAATAGTATAACCATCCTACAGGGCTAATGAGCTATATGTATATATATATATATATTAAGCTGCGGGCAGTATAGGCTAGGATTCAAATATCAAGTAAATGAAGCCAGGAAGTGTGTTGTAATTCACTTATTCACAGTTTCGCACCCACTATAATCACTTGAATTACTATTATTTTCTCATGTCAATATGGTGCTAAATTGGTTGATCATCCACTACCCCTCCTCCCCCTTTTTTCTGGTTTCTACATAAAATTACTTCAGCATGTATACAGTAGAAAATGACCCTTATTATGTTTGCTTTAACCTCCCTTAAACTAACATATACTTTAACATGGATCTTCAGAAAAAGATCCGACTGCACGCCACACAATACAAGCACAAACAATCAAATATGAATATATTGAAAGATATGTTGATAATCCTCCTGAAAGCAATTCCTATTCGGCTTTAATTCTTCTCTGCTGCTGCAGGCTGATTAATAAACGGATGGGTGCCTATCAAAACAGCCTCATTTGATACCTAGAAAAATCAGAATTCAATTCATCATCCAACTCTCCTCCTCCTTCTCCATTCTGTTCTCCGTCCTACATATACTATGGTATATAAAGTAAAAAAAAGGGAAACATAGTACAGATCCACAAAAATACCTAAAATTTAATAAAACATATAAAACGGACACCAGGAGTGCCACTCACTATGTGATTCATCCTTTAAATGCTTTATGAGAGAATAAACCTGGTTATGGGTCGTCTGCAGAGTCTCTCGACTTTGGTTCCTCCGGTTTCTTGTCCCTCAGGTCAGATTTCCTCCGAAGGGCTCGATCTGGTGGTCATGTCGGCGTACACACTTGGTCTGTGTAGTAGGGCTCGAGCTTACGGTCCTGTCGGCGTCCATGTGTGTTTGTATAGCACAGTGCATAGCTGGAGAAAGCTCTTCCTGATTCTCCTTCGCCGTGCTTCACGTGATGATGTCATGCGCACCGTCTCTCGTCATTCCCCACCTGCTCACAGGGTTACCACCTCTCTCTGCACCCACACAGCGCTCTCCGGCACAATAGCTGCTCCAGCGAGCAAAGCAGGCAGACCACTGCAGGGCAATAGACACGGCAGTAATGTCCAGCAACACCAGGCTCTCACCGAATACAGGGGTGTTTGGTGTTTTACATCGCTGTGTGATGGCTCTTTAGGACCAAATTTAATCCACATACTTGAAGAGCGCCGAGCAATGTTCCGGCTTCTTCTCCCCTATCACACTGGCTAAAATTGCAAAGGCATGCAGCCAGTCCCCAAAAGATTTGGGAGCTTGCCTCTTTTCCCTCTCTTCCTCTTCCTACTTTTTGTCCGACTTAGTTAGTGTGACGGTAGGGGTAAATGTGACTCCTTAATAAAGGTCAAGCCTTCCATTACCCCCACCCCCCACCACCAATCTAGGAATGGGTCATATTACAAACACTTGGGGAAGGGAGACCCCTAGCCAGAGGAGATAAGCTCATCTTAGTTTTAGTTGTGGAAGGGGATTCTTAAGAAGAAGCAGCTTGGAAAGAAGCTGTGCGCAACTGGGAGGTGCTGCAGGGGATTGCAGGTAGAAAGAAGCACAGGGTAAATATCTTTAGGGAGCTCCCTGCACTTAAGATTATAGGTTACCCCAGTTTCCCAGTTGTAAGTGTGTGTGTTGGTTTTCTGTACATAGTTGTGGATATTTCTTTTTCCAATAAATTAATTTTATAAACTCTGTATTTCTGTCTGGCGAGATGATCCCTGGTGTGTTAGTCCTGGTCTCCCGTGACAGTCGGCTCCTTATAGTCTGGCTTTAATGTAAATATATGGACATACTTAGCATTCTATACCCACTGTTTTACTGCCAGCGACAGGTGCATCCCCAATAGACTAGCTAAGCAGAGGTAAGTGTCCCTAAAACTAGAATCCTGTTCCCCCTCTTCCTTTTTCTTGCATTCCAATGTCACAACCCCTTTCTCAGGTTCCCCTGCTGATGCCATCATTGCCGTCATCCCCACTACCCCATCCTTATCCTCCACCACCACTGCTGTCACCCCAGCTACCACCCCAGTCACCCCACCTGCTACTTCTGCTACCGCTGGGGTTCCTACCACCACTGGAGGAGCCCCCGGAGGTACCACCCCCCCAGTGACACCCCTGAACCTCAAACTTCCCCCAACATTACCCCCCCTTCCACCCACACCCCCAACACTGATTGACCTCTTGATCTTGCTCTACCCTACAACCCCATTGCAAAAAGAACTCCCCCAAGGCTCTGAACATCTCATCCCCTGCTCCTTGCCATGGCACCGGCCCAATTATCCCTACCCCACCCTTGTCCTCCCCCTGCTGGTCCTATTGCACAATCTCCATTCCCATGGCTCCTGAAGACCATCCTGCACTCGATGTACTTACCCTTCCCCCCACTGACCCCCTGTAACTGGGTGGAGAAGTGATTCCTTCCTCCCTCTCACTCTCTGTCTCCCCCCGCTCACCTCCTACTCCCCTGATTCCCAACTACTCATATCCAGCTCTATCTGCCCCCCCTGTGTAAGCACCCTAAATCATAACCAAATCGTAACAAAACCGCAGACTCCGCATAACTTCCCAACCCAGTGCTATCTGCCTGAAGATCGTCCAAAATATAAATCCGCCAACAGATTCCGGAATCTGCAACTGGTCCACCACGCCACCTGTGCCTAAATGTGACACCCCTCCCAAAACCCACCAAAAATCCGCGGACCCACACTCCCCCCCTTTTTCTACCGACCACTGTGCTGCTGCCTCTCCGCTCGGCCGGCGATCCCTCCGTTCGAAATCACCGCCGAGCACGTGAGCCAGCAGCCTCTATGGACCGCACCTCCTCCTGCAGGTCCCTCATCCACGTGTCTCCTCTGCTGACCGCCATCATCTTTTCTGGGCCCTCCGACCATGTCTTTCTTCCTCCTCGCCGCATCGCCATCTCTCAGTATCATGATACCAGGAATCAGGAAAATCTGACTTTGCTCCATTAGATCCTAGAAGAAAGAGGAAGCTAGGATCCTTCCCCCTCACCTTAAGTACCCCTTTCTTAGCTCCTCCACCTGGCCTGATATCACAGCACCTTAGGGAAGGGGCCCCTGGGCCTTATGTCATGCCACCCCTTCCTTACAATCCAGGGCTCTCTTTCTATATTGAAGAATGACTGGGATAGTTTGACTGATAATTTATTATTTTTGTTTTTAATTGATGGCAATCCATATATTATTACTAATTATGGAATATATTTTTATGAACTTTCTACATAATGTATCTGTGATCAAGCAAAGTGATCATTAGGGTTTGATGACACCATGAATAATGTACTGTCCAAAGACTGTGATTGTGGATTTCATTGCTTCACGTCTTGCGTATAAACACAGAAATGTTTATGACTGTGTACTTGGTCTTTAGGAACTACATACAAATGGAGCTTTGTTACAAGTATATTTCAATGCAGGGTTAAGAGTGTGTTATAGCATAAGAAGATTGTAAATCTCCATAGCATCTTTCAACTATTATTTGTTGGCAGGTAGCAACATTTGTGCTTCTGTAAGCACTTTTGAATATAAAACGGCTTTGGTAAAAAAACGGCGGGGCATGTTGAACCACAATCTTTAAATACGGTCTATTTTTCCAGATAAAATTTCAGTGAATTCAGCATCTTAGAGCCCTAATCTCAGCTCAGCATACAGTCCCCAAAGATTTTTTTTTGTATAAATCAACGTAACCTTGCATTTTCATTGTGATCACATATTTCCCACTCATTTTCTGTCTTGGAGAAATATTGGTATAAAAACATTGTGTTTCTCTGATGCTATAATTGTATAAAATCTGTCCTTATGCTGTAGCTCAGTTCTGATCACTACATGTTATCTAAGAGACCCTAACTTGCCTTTAAAGAAATTAGGAGTACTGTAGATTCTAGGATTGTATTTATGTAGCTATGGGTTTCTTCAGTGTACCCAATCTACCACCAATACCCTATATCCTTCATATGATTTTGATGGCGTCATATGATGTCTATCATTGACCCGCTATATTCCTGCCCTCCTATTGGCTCTGCCTGCTTTATATACGTTCCTATAAGTCCCCATGGACAAACATCCTAATTAACAGTTGTACTCTGACGGTTCAAATGTATGACCCTTTGATGCTTTTGGGTACAGCTGTTTGTTTATATGTGTGTAGCCAGGTCTCCCCAGCGCTACCGCACCCCCCTCACTTGGCTGCCGATCGCGGGAGCCGCCGCGTCCAATGGCGGCTCCGTTCGGCAGTGGCAGGGGAGAGGGCGGTCAGGTCCTGGCTCGGGGGTTGCCGGGGACGCGTGCGGCCGGTTGCCAAGGCCGCACGCGCATCTCAGGACTCCCGGCGCTCCCGGAGCCGGGCGAATAGGGCGCCGCCATTGCGGAGAGGCTCGCGCATGCGCAGTGATCGCGCGAGGGCAGGAGAGCCCCAGATAGGTCGCGCATGCGCAGATAGGGGTAGGGAGCTAAGGCAGCTCTTAGGAGGTCGCGCGAGAGTAGGGAAGCATAGGGAGAGCTTGAGGCGGCCATTAGGAGTTAGTGTAGGCAGAGGGGAGGAGCGCACGCGGCCCCAATGTTATAGTAAGGGCCTCGGGACTACAATTCCCATGAGGCATAGCGAGGCAGGCACCAGGTGCTTGATAGGAGCCAATAGGGCTGTAGGACTGCCCTGGAGGGAGAATAGATACATTTCCCGGGCTTTGCATGAGTCACGTCAGTTGGAGCAGCGGAGCTGAAGGGGAGGGAAGGATGCAGGGAGTGAGTGCAGCTCCTGCATCCTGATAGGTACCCTCACCCTCCAGGTAGGCCCCAACTCCCCACCAGGTTAGTGGGTAACTGATAAGGGACGGCCCTAGAAAAAGGAACTCACCCTTAGGTGTGTGTAAGGTGCAGGTTTGGTAGTGCCACAGCGGGTAGTGCTGTGCGCACTGGCAAATAGGCACAGAGTGTGTGCAGTGTGTTTACTGCGGGTTCCAGGGTGCTGTGTGTGTGTTGCTGCATGTGCTGGGCGCAGTGTGTGCAGCGTGTGTGAATGTCTGCAGGCTGACAGTGAGAGCGGTGTGTCTGCTGCAGGCTGTTAGGAGTAGCGAGTAGCTAGAAGTTAGGGAGGATTAGGGACTTGGGTAGATAAGGGAGTGGGGCAGGTTATTAACCCCGCAGGCCCTAGGAGTTTCCCCCAAGTCACCTCAGGTTGCGGTTCATCAGGGACAGGCCCTAGGTTAGGGTTCCTGTCACTTTAGGGTTAGTTAGGGATAGATAGGGATAGCGGCGGCTGCTGTTCCCGTGAGACGGTGTGTTACCGAGAGAAGGTTGTGTTCCCGTGAAGCGGTGGGACCCTCGTTGGGGTTCCTGGAGAATATCACCTGGATAGGATCAGACGGATGCATCGCACGTCTGACCCTTTGAGAAGCTTGTTGCTGACCCGAGCACCGGAGTGCTCGGAAGGTATTATGTCATCACATGTGCACCAACAGGCCTAGAGGTTTTAGTGACTGCGCAGTCACCCAGTGACTATCTCTGTAGGAGTACGGGACATTGGGTGGGGTTCTTGGGACACTGGGTGGGATCACCTGGTGTCGGGGAATCGTCCTGCGAGACGTCAAGGGTAGTGTCTCCTCGTGAGAGAGACACTGGTTATTATTATATTATTTGGTAGTACAGTAAAGTAGTTATATATAATCACTGTGTGTGTAGTTTCTTATTGGGTTCCTATGTAGGGTCATTCTACACTTCCCTAGAATCCTACATAGGTGGAGGCGCTGAAGAAGATCCGTTCCAGAGGATTCACCCCAGGCTCTCATTAGCGGAGGCTCAGACCTCTTGTGAGCCTACAGGTATACGCACCACACCGGTAACACTACATGTTCTACTCACCCACACTATATATGAGATTGGGTGGGGTGGAATACCCGTTACATTTGGAGGCGCTGCTGAGATAGACCTGGGGTGCCCTGTTTCATTTTTTTTAAATTGTCCCATTCCCATTTTTCACCATGTGGGCGCTCTCCAGACAGGAGGTCTCCACCTGGGCCTCGAAGCTTAGTGCAACTCCTAACCACATGGTTGCCGTGGGGGCAGTCCCTGCTGGCATGTCTCTGCTGGACGTTCAGGCGCAGGTTCGGAAGCTCCCTGGCCTGGATCGTACATGGGTCAGAGGACGAAGGTATGATATCACCTGGCAGTGGAGTACTATACTGATGTATGTAGACCATGCCATAAGCGAGGAAGATGGTCCTCAATTCTTGAGTCTGTCCGAGGGTCCGAATGAGGGGTGCCCCTTTATTTACCCTGAATCGGCCGTTCCTGCATGCAACGAGAGCCCTAATGTAGTTAGCAGGACTGTGATCAAAATGGAGGCTCCTGTAGCAAGGGAGGCTAATAGTGAGTCCCACCTAACATGGCGGCTCCCGCCAACTCAAAATGACACACGTGCTTCTGACTGCCAGGCTGCTCAGAAAAGGGTTGCAGAAAACCCTCCGGGACTGGCGGGAAAACCAGAGCCCCGCCCCCGTAATGTGAGTGACTCAGTGCAGAGCCAGAGCCACTCAGTGATAGAGCACACCCCTCCTTTAAATTCCACCAGGGGGAGTGAGCACAGTGAACCGCCATTAGACCCTTCTGTTCACCAGGAGGAAGGCATTGTCGTAGACATAGATTACTTTCTTTATGTGCAAGAAACAGAGATAGACTGTCAGGACATACACCCCAATATGTATGTGGCCTGGCGTGCGCCAGGAGTAGATTCTCTTCTCTTCATATGCTCCTGCCTGCAAGAAGCCCACGCTCAGGGAGCCAATGTGGCTCAGGGACCCCTCGACTTCAGGACCGTCGAGGTGGAAGGAGAAATGGGCATACAGTGTTTTAGCCCCACTTGTGACTGTTCTAGAGAGACATTGACATGGTGGTCCTACTGTGAATGTTGCGGTGTGCGGTTACTGAAGTCTATTGTGCCCCAGCATGCAGAAGTTTCCAGTGAAGCGGTTGAAGTCCCCTTGGTGGCGATGCGCCTACCGGTGAACCACCCCAACGATGATGCAGAGGATACGGACCCTGCTGTGGGCCCGTGTGCCCTACAATGGTCAGTCCGACCTACTACAGAGGTACCATCGGTCCTAGGCATGGGACCAGTACCTACAGACGACCAGGGTGAGTCGACTGCCCCAGGGGTGTCGGGGGTGAGCCTCCAGGTGACCGCGGAGCACGATGGCTCCTTAAGTCTGGTCGCCCGGGCGAAGGGCTCCCCTCTGCATCGCGTCCTGGTGGAGGTGTCCTCATTAGAAGGTAGCTGTCCAGAGATGAGAGTGGACCAGTATCTACCGTCGATCCTTCCGGAAGAAGGGAAGCCCATCGTCAGCCAGCAGAATGGTAAGGAACCCTCTTGTTCCCCACCGACTCCGATGGAGGTGGCCGTGGAGAAGGCCCAAGCTATGGTTCCTGAGCGGAGTGTGGGCCCGTGTGCTCCGACGCAAGTGGTCCCAGGACTGGGATCCAACGCTACCGAGTTTTCAGCGCGTAAGTGGACTGCCCCAGAAGGGCCGGGGGCAGGTCCCGATACCACCAAGGTGGGAACTGACAGCGTCCCCGAGGACCTGTTGGCCACCGTGAATCACCGCAGGGGTAAGGTGTCTACTTTTTCCCCCCTGCCAGGTGAAACCGAGACATTTCCCAGTGCTTGCTTCTCAGTGGAAGCCTCGCAAGTCCGTAGGGACAAGGACTGTGGAAAGGACGATCCAGGGAGACTGGCCTCCTTTACGCCCAAAAAGGAGCGTGCCATTCGCCAGGTGGTGGACCGCGGGAAAGGTCCTGGCCTCTTGGTCTACCGCATCCCTGCCGCGGATGACCGGGTAAAGGTCTGCTTCAGAGACACTGTGCTACTCCTTCCACCAGGGGGAGGAAGTAGCGAAGAGCCAGTAGCTGTCGCTTTAGGGTGTGCTCTCCGAGAGATTCACCACGGGGAGGCTCAAGGACGCAAAAGTGAGGTACCCCCACATGATCAGTTCAGGGCGCCCCACAAATGGTCTCAGCCCGTCTCGGGTATTAATTGGTGTGATATGCCCTGTAATTTTTCATTGTGTGAAAGTGTACCAATTAGGCCATGTTTTGAGGATGTTGCAGCCGATCTGTTAAGTGTACGGGGTATGCCATGCCATTTTTCAGTATGTGAAATTGTACCATGCTATGTCGTTCCCCAAGCGAGGGCGTTGGGTGTTTCACCAGGGGGAGAGTGTAGCCAGGTCTCCCCAGCGCTACCGCACCCCCCTCACTTGGCTGCCGATCGCGGGAGCCGCCGCGTCCAATGGCGGCTCCGTTCGGCAGTGGCAGGGGAGAGGGCGGTCAGGTCCTGGCTCGGGGGTTGCCGGGGACGCGTGCGGCCGGTTGCCAAGGCCGCACGCGCATCTCAGGGCTCCCGGCGCTCCCGGAGCCGGGCGGATAGGGCGCCGCCATTGCGGAGAGGCTCGCGCATGCGCAGTGATCGCGCGAGGGCAGGAGAGCCCCAGATAGGTCGCGCATGCGCAGATAGGGGTAGGGAGCTAAGGCAGCTCTTAGGAGGTCGCGCGAGAGTAGGGAAGCATAGGGAGAGCTTGAGGCGGCCATTAGGAGTTAGTGTAGGCAGAGGGGAGGAGCGCACGCGGCCCCAATGTTATAGTAAGGGCCTCGGGACTACAATTCCCATGAGGCATAGCGAGGCAGGCACCAGGTGCTTGATAGGAGCCAATAGGGCTGTAGGACTGCCCTGGAGGGAGAATAGATACATTTCCCGGGCTTTGCATGAGTCACTTCAGTTGGAGCAGCGGAGCTGAAGGGGAGGGAAGGATGCAGGGAGTGAGTGCAGCTCCTGCATCCTGATAGGTACCCTCACCCTCCAGGTAGGCCCCAACTCCCCACCAGGTTAGTGGGTAACTGATAAGGGACGGCCCTAGATAGGGAGGTCACCCTTAGGTGTGTGTAAGGTGCAGGTTTGGTAGTGCCACAGCGGGTAGTGCTGTGCGCACTGGCAAATAGGCACAGAGTGTGTACAGTGTGTTTACTGCGGGTTCCAGGGTGCTGTGTGTGTGTTGCTGCATGTGCTGGGCGCAGTGTGTGCAGCGTGTGTGAATGTCTGCAGGCTGACAGTGAGAGCGGTGTGTCTGCTGCAGGCTGTTAGGAGTAGCGAGTAGCTAGAAGTTAGGGAGGATTAGGGACTTGGGTAGATAAGGGAGTGGGGCAGGTTATTAACCCCGCAGGCCCTAGGAGTTTCCCCCAAGTCACCTCAGGTTGCGGTTCATCAGGGACAGGCCCTAGGTTAGGGTTCCTGTCACTTTAGGGTTAGTTAGGGATAGATAGGGATAGCGGCGGCTGCTGTTCCCGTGAGACGGTGTGTTACCGAGAGAAGGTTGTGTTCCCGTGAAGCGGTGGGACCCTCGTTGGGGTTCCTGGAGAATATCACCTGGATAGGATCAGACGGATGCATCGCACGTCTGACCCTTTGAGAAGCTTGTTGCTGACCCGAGCACCGGAGTGCTCGGAAGGTATTATGTCATCACATGTGCACCAACAGGCCTAGAGGTTTTAGTGACTGCGCAGTCACCCAGTGACTATCTCTGTAGGAGTACGGGACATTGGGTGGGGTTCTTGGGACACTGGGTGGGATCACCTGGTGTCGGGGAATCGTCCTGCGAGACGTCAAGGGTAGTGTCTCCTCGTGAGAGAGACACTGGTTATTATTATATTATTTGGTAGTACAGTAAAGTAGTTATATATAATCACTGTGTGTGTAGTTTCTTATTGGGTTCCTATGTAGGGTCATTCTACACTTCCCTAGAATCCTACATAGGTGGAGGCGCTGAAGAAGATCCGTTCCAGAGGATTCACCCCAGGCTCTCATTAGCGGAGGCTCAGACCTCTTGTGAGCCTACAGGTATACGCACCACACCGGTAACACTACATGTTCTACTCACCCACACTATATATGAGATATGGTGGGGTGGAATACCCGTTACATGTGTTAGTCCATTTATTTAGAGAACTCTATGGGTATAGCACCCCGAATCAGTTAGACTTTCAGGACTATGGACGGGATTCATCAATCTGCAATGGCCGACTATCTCACTACAATCCAGCGGTAACTGCCATTCAAGTCAATAGCAGTTATCCTTTGGATTGAGGTGCAGCAATCCACATGGTGGCTTGGTGAATGGCTTGGTGAATCCCGGGCCCATGTGAGAGAAGCATCATGGTACATTTGAAGCAGAATAACTAGAAAGAAGGATTTCTTATTATTTTGCACCTGTTTATACAAATGTATTTTTTTGCTACTTTTCTCACCGTGCGCCATGTTGCGAGCTGACCATCTCTAGTTGGAGCTACACAGCACTCATTTTGTAACAGGATATACAGTGGTGAGAAAACCTTTGTTAATCACTTAGAATTTTCACATATTTCAAACCAACAATGTTATTAGATCTTAATTTAAGTCCTAATGATAGATGAAGATAATTTGATCAAACAAATGACACAAAAACATGATACTTTTTCAACATTTATTTATCCACAAATGATTCAATATTCAATATCCATCTGTGACAAACTAGATTCAGCAGCTGCTGAGCAACAATAACTTCAATTAAGCATTTCCTGTAACTTCTGGTCAGTTTCTCACATCGGTTTTGAGGAAATTTGACACATTTCTTCATACAGAACTGCTTCAACTCAATGACATTTGAGGGCTTCCTTGCATGGACAGCTCACTTCAGGTCCTGCCACCACATTTCAATGGGGTGTATGTCCGGGCTTTGACTAGATCATTCTAATATATGGAATTTCTTCTTCTGTAGCCATCATTTTGAATGTGCTTGTATTTTTAGGATTATTGTCTTGCTGCATGACCCACTTTCACTTCAGCTTCAGCTCACGGACGGATGGCCTGACATTCTCCTCTAGAATCTTCTGATACAATGCAGAATTCATGGCTGTGTTAATAATGGCCAGCCATTCAGGTCCTGAGGCAGCAAAGCAGCCTTAAACTGTCACACTCCCACCACCATGCTTGACGGTTGGGATGAGGTTCTTCTGTTCGAATGCAATTTTTGTTTTTCACAAGTATAATGTTTCTCATTGAGAATAAAAAGTTCTACCTTTGACGTGTCTGTTCAGAGAACATTGTTCCTGAAGTCTTGTGGATCATCTATGTTCTCTTTGGTGAACTAGAGCTGGCAGCAATGTTCTTTTTAGAGCAGTGGTTTCCTCCTGGCTATCCTTCCATGAACACCATTCTTGTTCAGTCTTTTTCTGATAGTTGAGTAATGAACACTCACATTAGCCAAGGAGAGAGAGGCATGCAGATCCTTGAATGTTACTCTGGGGTTCTTTGTGACGTCTTGGATGATTTGCTGGTTTGTTCTTGTAGAAATTTTGGTAGGATGACCACTCCTTGGTAGAGTGCCTGTGGTCTTGAACTTTTTCCATTTGTCTAACAAATGAAATGTTTTTGTAAGCCTTTCTGGACTGATGAGCATCAATAACTGCTATTCTGAGGTCCTCAAAGATTTATTTTGATCCTGGCAAGATGTGTTTTTACACACCTGTATGGTGAAGACCAAACTCACAAAGTTTCTGATCTATCTAATTATTTAAACACCTTATTTAATTATCCCTTTTAATTTAGCTTTAACTTTTTCACATACCCTGACACTTAACTCATTGTTTTGTCTAATTCATGCATCATTTTGTTTCAAAAGACATGGAATTGGTTAATATAAACCTTATTGGATATTTAAAAAAGACCACTTTTGATTCAAGAAAGTTATCATGGAAAAACGATGGAATTTCCATAATTATCATTGCGGTTCACAAGCTTTTTCTCACCACTGTATCCTCAGCTCTCCAAATCATCAGGAAAACTCATTTATTCGGCACTTATTGGAAGAATGTTAAATGAAACGTCGCCTACTTATGTATTAGTATTTCTGTACTAATAAATGAGTCTTCAGGATGATTTGGAGTGCTGAGGGGACCTTCTTTTTCTATTGACTATATTTAAATATGTTTGCATATATTTATATATATTTGAATATGTTTAACTGTTCATGCAATGTCTTTATACATAATGTATAACCCTGTTCATTTAATGTAATCAGGTATTTGTAATCATGTATTTGTCATCATAACTCTGTGCCCAGGACATACTTGAAAACGAGAGGTAACTCTCAGTGTATTACTTCCTGGTAAAACATTTTACAAATAAATAAATAAATGTGGCCATATCTTGTGATGACTGGTTTCCCTACATGCACCAGAACTGTTGTTTGCATGAGGTGAGGAGGACTGCTCTTCCACATATTTTGTCAATAAGGATATATCTAAATATTTGCCCATATTTATTTCCTTATTATTAGATCCCAAGATGTTCCAGTTCTATCATACACCTCTTAACTGAGCAATCTGAGCCAAAAAGAAGACATGTCCCCAACAGGCTGGTGATGTAGCCGCGAGGAAAAAATCAAGCATTGTTTAAAAACTGACTTTTCTTTGGGTTGATGCATCGCCCCATAAATTTGAGAAGCTACCAAACCCATTTATTATGGAATAACACCAATGCATAATTAAGTAAAAATCCCCGAAGAACAGGGCATTACTGGCCAACAATGCCCTGTTCTGAGGGGATTATTACTATTATAGGCTAAATGTAGGCTTTTTTTCATAAATAATAGACACTTTTCTATAGTTATATAGATTATTTTATTAAAATAAAATGGTAAATACATGAAACCATCTCTATATACGCTTACACTGCAGATATCTATATCCACACACTGCCACCCCCTGTGTGTATACACACACGCACACACAACACAGCACCTTTACACACAACACAGCAGATCTACACACACACACAAACTGCTGCTACACACACACACAACACAGCACCTCTACACACACAGCAGCTCTACACGCACAAGCTCACCACACACACACATACACACACATACACACACATACACACACTGGAGCTCTACACACACAACACAGCACCTCTACACACACAACACAGCAGCTTTACACACACACACACACATACACACACACACACACACACACACACACACACACACACACACACATACACACACACACACACACACACACACACACACACACACACACACACACAACACAGCAGCTCTGCATACACAAATTCTGCTGCTACACACATGCTACTGCACCGACACACTTTATTCGAGCAAATACCCAGTATGTACCTGGCAGATACCTGGAATGCGCCGCTCCTCACCTCTGACAAGCCCCGTTGCGTTTGCCTTCCCAGCCTGGGTTCATGCCTGGCTGACGGGCGGCTGATCTGTTAAATGATAATGATTAGGATTTAATAGGCTGCAATGCTTCGCGTGTCTACCAGATGGCATAAATTCATGAATTGTAATGCAGTATATATATATATATATACTGTGCAGTATTGCAGCCAGCGGGAATAAAATACTTCAATCCCTGCCTGGAAAATACCTCAATGCACTCGGGCAGAAAACAGTCACAAACCTCAATACACCCGGGTATACCCGAATTCGTGGGACTAGCCGAGCTCGAATAAAGTGTGTCGCCAGTGTACACCCATAAACACTGCTGCTGACACACACACACACACTGGAGCTCTATACACACACACACATCAGCTCTACACACACACAACACAGCCGCTCTAGACACACACAAACTGCTGCTACACACACATACAACAGCACAACACAACACACACTGCTGCAGCTATACCCATAAACACTGCTACTGACACACACACACACACACACGCACGCACACACTGCAGTCACAATAAAAAATGCAGCCACTTACTAAACTTTGCAGACTCTCTCCCCCCCAATTCAACTGAATCTGGTCAGAAAATCTCAGTCAGCTCGGGAGGGGGAGCAGTCAACCCGTGGCTGATACTTCCTGACCAATCCCCTGCCCTGTCTCAGAGCTTTTACTTCATTCTGACCAATCCCCTGCCCTGTCTCAGCTTTTCTGAAAGCTGATTGGCTGGAAATAAATACATTGAAAATTACACATTGCAAACTGCTTAAATTCCGGGCATTACTGATTGGTTAAAATTCCGGGCATTATCCAATCAGAGAGCAGGGTTTTCAATAATGCCCAGAATTTTTCTGCTTTAGCCTATAATATATAATATATTCTTTTCAATCAGTCTTTCTTTAAGCAAATGTATGTACTATGTCTGCTTAGTCGATAAATAGTAAATACTCTGTGACTGCTGAATCGGAATGAGAAACGTTGATCCGTGCCCCATTTTACCAGTGAGGCCTGGCACTGCCATGTTAGGCTACGGCCCCAGTGAGCACGCGCGAGCAGCAGAGTGCCTGGCGGTGCTTGTGGCCTTCCCCCAAGCGATCTGAGGACTTCAGATCACTCGCGACGGCATGGCAGGGCCACGACCATGACGTCTCACTTCTGGTTGGACCTCATTGGCTGAGCCGCCGGCGTGACGTAGCCATCGCTCGGCCATAGCGCCAAAAGTCAAATTTCTTGTCTCTTGGCGATGTGGTCATGCCATCGCGCTTTGCGCGCGCACACACACACTGACTGGGGCCGGCCCCATAGTGGGCCATCTCTTTGTTCACACCGTCGCAATCACTGGGGACGAGGCCTTAGGAGCAGGAGAAACACCGAGGCACAGTGGTTTTTGACCAGGAAGATGTTGCCTGCTCTTTTGGTCTCTGTGGGAGAGGGCGTTGCAGCCCCGGTTTAGTAAAGATAAATATCACCCAAGAAGAAAAAAATATTTTATTATATTAAAACTACAAGTAATTGTCACTTATTGACTAAGCATACATAGTGCATACGTGTTAAAGTCAGATTTATTGAGCAGTGTATGTATTCTATATTATAATTGTAACTTTCCTCGTCAGACTAGCTCCCAAGTTTTATATTTATATTCTTTTATTTTTTGTTTGAGAGTAAGTAGCAGGGAAAAGCTTTTGTCCTTTTACAACTCCAGCATATGACTTTAAGAGCACGTGCGTCTGTGAATGAATGGGTTAATGACAAAGGACAGCAATGCAATGTATTCATCAGCTAAACTGGCAGAGCTGCCGGCAGTGGATATTCACAGTTGAGTGCAAATAGCCGCACGGCTATTCGCACTCAGTAGAAAATAAAATGGAAAAAAATAAACATCCCAGCCAGGAATCAAACCTTGGTCCACTATGCAAATGGCCTGGAGCATAACCACTGAGCTATAAGACTTTATGATGCTTTCTAGTGAATAAAGGCATAGAAACCTACTGACATTACAGTGTTCATAACAGTTTGGCTATTCGCACTCAGTTAAGTTGAGTGCCAATAGCCGCACGGCTATTCACACTCAGTAGGAAATAAAATGGAAAAAAAAAAGACAGAACACTCTCCTATTGACATTCTATACCCCTGCATCTGTAATCAGCGCGGCTTTAGGCTGAGTCCCCAGTCAGCACTGTGACACGCGCCCGGCGGGGGGCGGCGCATGCACAGCGCTAGTCCACAATCTGCGGTCTGAGGGGAGAGAGAAAGTTTGTGACGGGAGGGGGTGTGGCAGTAGGTTTGCGGGGGCGTGGCCATGACGTCCCGCGGCTGGTTCGCCCTCATTGGCTGAACCGCCGGCGGAGGCGTGGCCACGCCTCCGTCACAAATGCCAATCTCAAACTCTCAAAGCCTGAGAGGGAGCGTGGCGTGCTGGCACACGAGCGCTGCGCCCTGCTCGGCCGTGCAATTTGTGGCTAGGTGCACGCTCATCTGGGGGCGCGGCCACAACGGCACTGAGCTGGTTCGCCCTCATTAGGTGAACCGCTTACGTGACGCGCTTGGAGGCTGCAAATTCAATTTTGCTTGCTCTGTAAGTGTCTATAGCCCTGATGCTCACCCTGGCCAGAAACATAAGGCCTCGGCAAGGGTTCCTGCTAGCGTGCGGAGGCGCGCTGAGGCTCAGGGAAAGCGGGTGCTTTCCCTGGCCTTAGACAGCGCGCCGTCCGGGGGTGCGTCGGGGGCGTGTCGGCGGGCGGGCCAGTGACGTCACGGAGCTGGTTCGCCCTCATTCGGCGAACCGCTCACGTGACCAGACCTGCGCACCAGCAAGCGGGGAAATTTAAAATTTCCCTAAGACCTACGCTTCCGCAAGCGCGCAGAAGCGTAGGCGAGCCCCTACTAAAGCCGCTCTCATTGCGGCTGTAGGGGCTCAGTGCCGAGCGGAAGCGCGCCTCCGCCCGCAAGCACTAAACATGGACGCGGCCTTATGCATAATGATGTATACCAATTATAAACTGGGTTACGATATATGTGCTGTACACCATTGATCTTAATCAGGGCCGCCAACAGCAGGGGAGAAAGGGTACTGGCGTCCCTGGCCCCGTGGGTCACGCGCGGCCGGGCGCCTGTTAATTAAAAAAAATAAGAAATCACTGCAAAAAAAATCGCGTTGTCTACCTGTGGTAGCGCCGGAAGTAGTCTGGGTTAAGCTTCCGGCACGCCGGCGTCAGAGGGAGCCCCGTTTGGCATGGGACCTGCATTGCGAGACAGGTGCTTCATGGCCGGTGTCAACTTCTCTCACCCCCCGCCCCCCATCGGGCCAGCATCAGCCCCACCCCCGCAGCACACTGGTGCGCGCGTGAGCAGTGGCGTGATGCCTGCAGCGAGGCTGGCGGCAACTGCTGTGACCAGCCACCGGGCCCACCGCTGTACCGCCACCCCCCCCCCTCTGCACCGCCACCCCTCCCCCCGCATGACAGGGCTGTCCCGTCAACGCCCCGCAGCCGCTAGACAACCCACGCAGCCGCGGGAAACCCCCGTGTGTTATTTGTTTTATATTTATTTTAAACACCCCCAAAAATCAGACTTACCAGCAGGGGGGGGGGGGGGGGTGCGGCGTGAGGGTGCTTGTGGGTGGTGGCGGCGGTACTGGGGTGGGGGAACAATGCTGCGGGTGGGGGGGGCGGCAGTACGGGAGTTTCCCGCGGCTGCGTGGGTTGTCTAGCGGCTGCAGGGGTGACGGGACAGCCCTGTCATGTGGGGGGAGGGGTGGCGGTGCAGCGTGGGGCCCGGTGGCTGGTCACAGCAGTTGCCGCCAGCCCCGCTGCAGGGATCACGCCACTGCTCACGCGCACACCAGTGTGCTGCGGGGGTGGGGCTGATGCTGGCCCGATGGGGGGGGGGTCAGAGCAGTTGACACCGGCCATGAAGCCCCTGTCTCGCGATGCAGGTCCCACGTGAAACAACATGGATAGTGCTTGCGGGCGGAGGCACGCTTCCGCTCGGCACTGAGCCCCTACAGCCGCAATGAGAGCGGCTTTAGTAGGGGCTCGCCTACGCTTCTGCGCGCTTGCGGAAGCGTAGGTCTTAGGGAAATGTTACATTTCCCCGCTTGCTGGCGCGCAGGACCGGTCACGTCAGCGGTGCGCCGAATGAGGGCGAACCAGCTCTGTGATGTCACTGGCCCGCCCGCCGACACGCCCCCGACGCACCCCCGGACGGCGCGCTGTCTAAGGCCAGGGAAAGCACTCGCTTTCCCTGAGCCTCAGCGCGCCTCCGCACGCTAGCAGGAACCCTGGCAGAGGCCTTATGTTTCTGGCCAGGGTGAGCATCGGGGCTATAGACGCTTGCAGAGCAAGCAAAATTGAATTTGCCGCCTCCAAGCGCGTCACGTAAGCGGTTCACCTAATGAGGGCGAACCAGCTCAGTGCCGTTGTGGCCGCGCCCCCAGATGAGCGTGCACCTAGCCACAAATTGCACGGCCGAGCAGGGCGCAGCGCTCCTGTGCCAGCACGCCACGCTCCCTCTCAGGCTTTGAGAGTTTGAGATTGGCATTTGTGACGGAGGCGTGGCCACGCCCCCGCCGGCGGTTCAGCCAATGAGGGCGAACCAGCCGCGGGACGTCATGGCCACGCCCCCGCAAACCTACTGCCACACCCCCTCCCGTCACAAACTTTCTCTCTCCCCTCAGACCGCAGATTGCGGACTAGCGCTGTGCATGCGCCCCCCCCCCGCCGGGCGCGTGTCACAGTGCTGACTGGGGACTCAGCCTAAAGCCGCGCTGATTACAGATGCAGGGGGTATAGAATGTCAATAGGAAAGTGTTCTGTCTTTTTTTTTTTCCATTTTATTTCCTACTGAGTGCGAATAGCCGTGCGGCTATTGGCACTCAACTTAACTGAGTGCGAATAGCCAAACTGTTATGAACACTGTAATGTCAGTAGGTTTATATGCCTTTATTCACTAAAAAGCATCATAAAGTCTTCTAGCTCAGTGGTTATGCTCCAGGCCATTTGCATAGTGGACCAAGGTTCGATTCCTGGCTGGGATGTTTATTTTTTTTCCATTTTATTTTCTACTGAGTGCGAATAGCCGTGCGGCTATTTGCACTCAACTCTGAATATCCACTGGCAGAGCTGCCTGTGTATCCCAATAGTAAAGTTGGTTATTATGACACTGATTTGCAAGTTTCAGACTTGAGCCTTTTTTTTTTAGTAATCAACTTGTTAAAAAAACAAAAAAAACATGAGCATATTAAAAGAATGCTTTTGCATCCCTGCTGATACTTTACTCTAGGAGAATTGATTCTCCTGGAGTATTTTAATGTTGTTTTGTTAATATATATATATTACAGCCTGAAATAATCTATGGCAGGGCTCTTCAACTGGCGGCCCGCAAAGAGTCTTGTTATGGAACTCGGACTCTCAGCTGTCAGAGCAACTAGTATGAAATTAGCAGTTGCAAAGTGCAAATTTTCACTTGTAAGAAATATATAAATAGTTACACAGTAGATGAGGTTGAAAAAAAGACGTATGTCCATCAAGTTCAACCTATGCTTAATATAGATGACAGATACTTTATCCTATAATTATACTTACATTATATTGATCCAGAGGAAGACAAACAAAAAAACCCCTGTGAAATATAATCGATAGTAGTATGTTGATCCAGGGAGAAATCTGATTGCCAATATTTGGAGTCAGGAAGGAATTTATTTTTCCCCTTATGAGATATCATTAGATGATGTTTTACGTTTTTTTTGTTTGCCTTCCTCTAGATCAATATACTGTAAGTACAAATATAGGCTACAGTATCTGTAGTCTAAATTTAGTATAGGTTGAACTTGATGGACATATGTATTTTTTCAACCTCATATACTATGTAACTATTATGTAACTATGTAATGATGTCTCTCATAAGGCGAGAAATAAATTCCTTCCTGACTCCAAATATTGGCAATCAGATTACTGCCTGGATCAAAATCCTTTCCATGTTTACTTATTTGGTATATTCCTGTATAGCCTTACTTTCATAAAAGATGTCCAACCTTTTTCTGAAGATATCTATTGTATCTGCCATCACAATCTCCATGTGTAATGAATTCCACATTGTAACGGCCCTTACTGTAAAGAACCCTTTCCTTTGTTGCTGGTGAAATCTCCTTTCCTCCAAATTTAAGGTATGACCACGTATTGTTTGTACTGCCCTTGGGATGAATAGCTCTTTTGAAAGTTCCTTGTATTAACCCCAAATATATTTGTATATAGATATCATATTCCCTCTTAGACGCCTCTTTTCTTTGAAACTTATATTTTTACTAAGATTTTTCAAATATAAATGGGAGGGGTACAGAAGGAAAATAGGGGGGGAGAACAACCATTTTGTAACAAAAATCTTAGTCATCAACATTCACATTACATCGCGTACAACATTTTATAAACAACATATCATACTCTCCTCACTCCAGATCCTCCTTTCTATTAAAATCACATCTTTATCCCACACCCCAGGGTTCCCAAACTCTATCAAACTTTCTTGTGGTATGGTTCAGGAATGAGGTGAGTCTCTCCATTAATTGGATATCTTTGACTCTTCTAATACTCTCTCTTCTGGAGGGCGGAAGTGTCTTCTTCCACGCTGCTGCTACAGTGCATCTAGCTGCCGTTAGAATATGCAAAATCAATGTAATTGTATAATGGTTCACATCATCCATAGGTTTAGCCAGAATAATTAAAACTGGAGCTAACGGCATCTTGATCCCTGTCATCTTCTATCAATTTCAGAGCTGGCCACTAATATGTCTGCATTACTGGACAAAACTACCAAATATACGCTAGATCCCCATCTGCCCACAACCCTCCATCATCTATCAGTAGACTCCGGAAACATTTGCTTTAACATTTTGAGGGTGTAATACAAACGTAGCAGATTTTTGTAAATATTCTCTTTCGTTGCTGTACTGTACATATAAAGGTTTTACATGCATTATCCCAAACATCTTCCCAGTCCTCTCTTGTTATTTCAGTCTGGAAATCTAGCACCCACTGATCCATATATTTATGGTCTGGGGTGTCCTTTTGAGGGATTAAACTCTGATGAGTTCAGACCCTTTTGGTATTTTTTTTGTTTTGCACAGATCTTCGAATTGTGTGTATCTAGGGAATTTCTCCCCATAGAACCCTGCCGAACAAAATTTCGGACCTGTATATATTTGAACATCTCAGTTAGGGGTAGACCAAATTTTCTCATCAATTCCTCAAAAGACATCAGCTTGTCTTTTTCTAATAGATCTCCCATCTCTACGACCCCTCTATGTCTCCAGGTTTCAAATCCCTTATCCTGGAATCCGAGTCTGGATGGAGTTGACATAACTTTATATTTCTTTTTTGCCAGCTGCCAAATTTTTTAGGGTAAATCTGATTACCATCGGGTCAGACTGTCTCCCAGCACCAACCCCGGGGCCCGACCATAGCAAGGAAGGCAAACTGACCGGGCTTTTTAGTGAGCTCTCCAAATCCACCCAAGCATAAGTCCCTCCTGAGGAGTGACAGTACACCATTTGTTTCAAGTGAGAGGTTATTTAATATTTGAAAATATTTGGTACTGCCAAACCACCTCCTTCCTTAGACTCCAACCTAATTGATCTGGCTACTCTTGGTTGTTTATGATTTCAAATAAATTGCATAATTCGATTTTGAATTTCTTTTATATTTGTATGCAGGACAGGTATTGGTAATGTCTGGTAATAGTACAGAAGTCTGGGGAGGATATTCATCATGACCACAGTTATATGCCCTAACCAGGAGATACAATGGGAATTTCAGGCTTGTAGATCTTTTCTTATCTTAGAAAAAAGCTAAGGATAGTTATATTTATATAGTGAATTGTAGTCTCTAGTTAGGTGGATCCCCAGATATTTTAAATGCGTCTTTTTCCACTTGTAGTCAAAAGGGCCTTTGAGAACCTCAACCTCCCCGTCCATTAACGTTTCATTTAACACTTCTGACTTTCCTACATTTTCTTTATATCCTGATAGTTCTCCGAACCCACGGTGGGTGGATTGTAAATTTGGAAGAGACGACAGAGGGTTAGATATGGTAATAATAATATCATCTGCAAAGAGTTATATTTTATAGCACTCATCTTTTATTTTAATCCCTTGTATATTTGGGGAAGTTCTGATTGTAGCCGCAAGAGGCTCGATTGGCAGGGGAAAAAGAAGAGGAGAAAGGGGACACCCCTGTCTAGTCACATTCTTAATTGTTATTGGGTTCCACTCCCCACCTGGGATCTTCAAAGTGGCAGTCAGTGTCTGATAAAGGTTGCAGACCCCTTGTAAAAAGACCCCCAAAAATCCAAATGCCTCTAACGTTTTATCGTATCAAACGCCTTCCCCGCATCAAGACTCAACAACACTGCCTTCACTGGATTTATGGACCTGTTCAATCACATTAATAATTTTCCTTGTGTTGTCCGACGCCTGGCATTCGCTCACAAAACCCACTTGATCACAATGGATTAATCTAGGAAGTATTGGGTTCAACCTGTTTGCCAGAATTTTACTATACATTTTTAGATCCGTATTAAGCCGTGAAATTGGCCTGTAGCTACCACAACATAGAGGGTCCTTACCCTCTTTAGGGATCACCACTATATTGGCTTTTGTCATCTGTGAGGGGATTTGTTTTCCGCTAAGAAAATCGTTAAATAAGGCTAATAAACATGGTCCTAGAATTCCTATAAAAATTTTTTAATATAAATTTGAAAAACCATCTGGAACAGGTGCTTTGACGGCTTCAATTAGCTAACCACCCTTACTAGCTTTATCTGAGTTATTTTTGTATTTCAAATGTTATGATCTTCCTCTGTCAGTTTTGGAAGGTTGCTATCTCAAAAAGAATCCTCTCTCTGGGACAGGTCCGGGATTTTAGAATTTGGGGCTGGGTTATCTAGATTATAGAAGTCCATATAGAATTTAGCTGTCTTCTGCTATCTTAGAGGGATTGTAAGTCACTTCTCCTCCTTTCATTCTAATAGCAGGGACCAAAGTTCTCGACCTAATCCCTCTGAGTATATTTGCCATTAAACGTTCCGCCTTGTCTCCCTTGTTATAATACATCTGTTTAGTCCACTTCAGGGCCTTCTCTACATCCTCTAATTGCAAACTCTTACGTTCTACTCTTGCCTGACTTAAAATTCTAGAGACTTTCCTCGACGGATGTTTTTTGTGTGAGTGTTCTAACTACAATTTTTTCCGTTAAAATGTTTTGTTTCTCTATTTTTATTCTCTTTCTATGTGATGCTATTGAAATGAGCTGTCATCTGATTGTGGCCTTGTGTGCCTCCCATAGTATTGCTGTTGATTCTACAGATCCGTTATTAATATGGAAATAATTTTTAGCAACTCTCCAATTTGAGTACTGATCTTTGGGTAATTCAACAGTGAGTCATTCATCCTCCAATGGAATGAGCAAGTCCTAACAAATGGGGGATCGAACAAAATCGCCACGGGGGCGTGGTCTGACCACATAATAGGCGCTATATCTGAATAAACCAATACTCCCAAGATACTTGGGGATACAAATATATTATGAATTCTAGAGTACGAATCATGTGGGGGCGAGTAAAAGGAATAATCCCTCTGCCCTTTATGTGAGCCACGCCAGGCATCCCACAGACCAAATTCTTTAAGTAACAGTCTAAATTTCTTTGCTACACTGTAGGTCATTGCAGAGTGTTGAATTGTCTATGTCCATGTCTGCGTCTGATACCATATTAAAATCACCTCCCAGAACCAGTTGCTGATCTCTACTTTCGAAAAGAAGCAGAGTCCTCCAGCGCGTAGACTTTCAATCCTCTCCTCCTCAGTACATAAAGTGGGGAGATAGAGAAAACAGAACACAGAGAAATTATGTAATACACGTTGATATCACAGACAATCAGGATAGAGAAAAATTGATGGAGCTTGACACTTACCTGTGTCTTCCTCTTACTCGATGCACTCCTCTAGATTATCCTCAGCGATGACTTTAAAAAAGAAGAAAAAAGCATGGCATAATAACGTTTATTAAATAAAAACACACAATGTTAAAATCCTACTCACAAACGGCCATATATATGTGCTTTATGAGAAAGCTGCCAGCGTAACGTCTCAGGTTCAGTCTCTCCACGTTCTTCCCTGGTTTAGGGGATGCCCACGTGGACGCCTTCTCTGCTCTTAGTTTCTAATCCTCACTGCATGCGGTGGTTCGTCGGGGGTTGCGCATGACCCTGATTCACCTTCCTTGCTCCGTCTCTCACCCAGAGCTCGGTCTGCGCATGCGTGGATTTTTTCGGCGATTCCTGGAGCTGATAGGGCAGAGTCCTGTTCCTTCAAAGTACGGTGGCTCTGAATATCCAAAATCCACCAAACGCGTTTCGCCACGGGGCTTCCTCACCACTGAGGAGAGGATTGAAAGTCTACGCGGTGGAGGACTCTGCTTCTTGTCTATTGTCTTTTGTTGGAGGAAATTGAATAGCCACCATTGGACTATAGCTGCGGGACTATACGTATATATTTTAATCTCTATATTGTTATTGTTTGTAGCTGGCACCATAAGCTGTACTATCCCCCCTTTTCTGATCTCTACTTTCCCCCATAGATTCCAATGTTTCCCATTAAAAAATCAATTTGACCCTCGTTGGGTGCGTAAATATTTACTAATGTAATCTGTTGGCCTCCGTGAGCACTGTGGGCACCCCTCAGGGGATTTGTGGCCACCAGGAGGGGAGAGCTGGGACAACTGTCCTAGGGCCGCTGGCGTGGCGGCACCCCACGCAGTAGTGACCCGGCGGCTCCCCAGCTCAGCAGCAGGCCATTCACGGCAATCCTTCCTGTCCCTCCTCCTGTCGGCACCAGAAGTCGGGAAAGTGTAGGGGGAGAAGAGGGGGGGAGAGTACAAGCGGGTGAGAGAGGGTAAGGAGGTGAGATAGGGTAAGGAGGGGAGAGAGAAGTTAAAGGGGCAGAAAGAGAGAGAGAGAAGGTAACGGGGTAAGACAGACAAGGTAAGGGAGGGGGAGAAAAAGAGGGTAAGGGTAATGTTAATCCGCGGGGGTGAGCGTCAGCTAATCCGTTCCGACGTCGGATAATGCGTTCGGCGGAATGCATTATCTGGAGTCAATCATCTGTTTGACGGATAACGGACCGACGGATAGCGAGGACCGCCTGCATATATATGATCAAGGATGGGCTGCGCCTTAAAGCAGCAATCCATTCTTTCAGCATTTTTTCTTCCACCTGAATGGTGAGCATTCTAGAATGGAATTTAGCTATTTTCTGCTAAAGAGACACGCAGGCTGCTGAGATATTAACTCTATTTAAATTCTGGGAAGAAAACGTTCAACAGAGTAGGGGACATTGCTACCTAAAATGTTGTAAGGTTTATGTAGGGACCAACACAAGCACAATTAATCCATTATCTTATTATCTGCGGCTATGATATATTGAAACACCTTTTTATGAATTGTATTATATGTATTCAATTTTTTTTTGCTATGCTACTATGCTATGCTTTACGTTACAGACAGGAAGCAAGAGACACACACAATGTTGTGGTCCATTAACTGTGTCCGATTTGTGTGAGATGCATTGCATTATAACACCACTAATTCCTAAGAATGCAGCAGTTTGTGTGCGGGAGCTAAGAAATGATCCCACTTTAGAAATGGGTTTATATATCAAATGGGAATCTCTCTTGGCTTGAAGCTGTTACTGCCAAATTAATCCACATTTGCATATTCTAGAAGCTAAATTATATCTTCAGAAAATGGAAACTCAAAAGGATTAAAGATTCTGAAAGAGTATACTCAAAACATACTGATCTTTAAAGTACATTATTTGTGTTTGATAGGATTTACTATACATTTAATATAAAACCACATTAAATTTGGAAGGTATATTTGTAGCATCTGAGTGAAAAAACAATATCTATACAGTGGAAGGTGAAGGTTTGATCATTTTTATTTCCATTTAACTTAGCTTTCCATTTTGTTCAGTCTTCCTCATGAGTTTCCAACACATTTGATAAGATTATGACAGGATATTGTGAATTTATCAGAAACCTGCTCAATGTACACACTGTGCAGTGCAAAAATAATCAAATGTTTCTAAACTCCATCTCAACAGTGTTCGTATATCCCTCCATGTGAGAGGGAGAACCAGAAGAATTCCGAAAATGTTCTGTACTGGCAAGAATTTTGGAATAAGGATGTTGGATACCAAACTTTTACCTGCTACTTCAATCAACATCGAAGGTAACACATTGCATGACTTGATAGGAAAACATTGCATGACTTCACTGCACTGGACATGATGCACGTGCGTAAATATACATAAAGAGACTAAAGTTTGTGCAAAAATCACTATGCCCTAATATCTGGTAACACAATCATAAACCTTGTTATGTTTTCCTACTAAAATGGAAGGCTAATTAAATCCCTCAACTTCTGCCCAGCTAAATAATCAATAATATTTTTGGTGCAGTAGCACCTATTCAGTGGCAGACTTGGTTGTATGTATGAATTTCTTTCATCTTCTCTGACTTTTTATTGAAAAACACAGGGAGGGGGTTTCTTCTTCAGAAAATACACTGAACAGAATTTCTTGTAGCTTCTTACATAAAATCCCCATAACATTCATTTCTGTTTTATAACTACATTTCTTTTGCACGTGAGAGGTTTATCAAGCGTCTAACTGGTTGAGTGGGTTGCACTGCTTGAACAGCAAGCTCAGACTTCACAGTAAACAAACCTCAGCTAATATCTGAACAAGTGCATTGACTTGCTCGCCAGTCACTGTGCCATTGTTAGAATAAATCATTGTTTAAAGCGGCAATTTCCCACAGTTTTGCTTATTTTTTTTCATAGCTTTGGTAGCTTACCTAAACAAGAGTGGGTTCCTCAAAATGTTTGTCGCTTTTTGTGTGCAAGTTTTGACAATTATGGTTGTGGTGTCACAAATAGAAGTGTCGCAACTTTCGATTGGTCTCCTTTGTGCCATTTTGTATCTATTGGGCAGGTATTCAGCGATCGGAAACCAGGGGATCCCTGGATGTTGGGGGGGGGGGGGGGGGGGTGGGGGAGGGGGTGGTAGGGGAGAGGGAGGGGCAGGGCACAGATCAGCTACTGACGACCCCCCATTCAGGTAGGCAAAAAAGAAACATTGCTAATTCCACAGTCTGCTATTCCCAACTCCAGTCCTTAAGGACCCTAACATGCCTAGTTAAGGATATTCATGCTTGAGCACAAGTGTTTCAGCCAAAATGATTGACCCACCTGTGCTCATACGAAGATATACTTTAAACCTTAACTGTTAGGAGTCATTGAGAACTGGAGTTGGGAACCACTTCACTATAGTTAGTGAGTAGTTAAGAAAAAACATTTTAACAGTTTTTATGACCTTTATGTAGAAACATAATTTTGTATTTACTATTATAGTTACCTTTTACTAAATATTTTCCCTTCCATACTAGGTTTCAAATGTCCATCCCCTTTATTAATTTGGTGGCTCTTCTCTGCACTCTCTCTAGTTCCATAATGTCTTTTTTTAGGATTGGTGCCCAAAATCGTACTCCATATTCAAGGTGTGGTCTTACTAGTGCTTTGTAAAGGGGCATAATTATGTTTACTTCCCTTCCATCCATTGCCCATTTGATGCAAGATAAGATCTTGTTTGCCTTTGCAGCTACTGCATGACATTGGGCACTATTGCTAAGCCTGCAGTCTACAAGCACTCCTAAATCCTTCTCCATCAAGGATTCCCCCAATATATCTCCATTTAATTTGTAAGTCGCCTTTTTATTCTTGCATCCCAAATGCATAACCTTACATTTATCTGTATTAAACCTAATTTGCCATTTACCTGCCCACGTTTCCAGTCTCTCCAGGTTCTTCTGAAGAGAAATTACATCCTGCTCTGATTCTATTACCTTACACAATTTAGTATCATCAGCAAAGATGGAGACTTTGCTCTCGATCCCAACCTCAAGGTCATTAATAAACAAGTTAAAAAGCAGGGGTCCCAGAACCAATCCCTGAGGTACTCCACTCACGACTTTAGCCCAACCTGAAAAAGTTCCATTTAGGACAACCCTCTGTTGTCTGTCCTTTAACCAGTTTTCAATCCAGGTGCATATATTATTACTGAGTCCAATTTTCTGTATTTTGTACACCAACCTCTTGTGTGAAGCCTTTGCAAAATCTAAGTAGACCACATCAACTGCATTACCCTGGTCTAAATTCCTACTTACCTCCTCAAAGAAACAAATAAGGTTAGTTTGGCAAGATCTATCCTTCATAAATCCATGCTGACTATTACTAATAATTTTGTTTTTCATTAGGTATTCCTGAATATTATCCCGTATTAAACCTTCAAGTAGTTTCCCTACTATTGAAGTCAGGCTTACAGGTCTGTAATTTCCCGGTTGTGATCTAGCTCCCTTTTTAAATATAGGCATCACATCTGCTTTACGCCAATCTTGTGGTACTGAGTCTGTAGAAATGGAGTCCTTGAATATTAAATATAATGGTTTGGCTATTACTGAGCTTAACTCCTTGAGAACTCTTGGATGTATGCCATCGGGGCCAGGTGCCTTATTTACTTTAATTTTTTCAAGTCGCTTATGAACTTCTTCCTCAGTTAACCAATTGTTCATTAATATGGAGGTTGTGGCTTCCTCCTGCGGCAGTACTATTGAACTTGATTCTTCCCTGGTAAACACAGAGGCAAAGAATTTGTTTAATACCTCAGCTTTTTCCTTATCTCCAATAATCTGCCTACCCATCTCACACTGAAAGGGTCCTATATTTTTCTTTTCTCATTTTTTGTTATTAAGGTACTTAAAGAACTTTTTAGGGTTGACCTTACTTTCTATTGCAATCCTTTTTTCATTATCCATTTTTGCTAATTTGATTGCCCTTTTGCAATTTTTGTTACATTCCTTATAATTCTGATACGATGTCTCCGTCTCTTCTGACTTAAAGAATCTAAACGCCTTCATCTTCTTGTCCATTTCCTCCCCTACCTGTTTATTTAGCAACATTGGTTTTGACTTATTTCTTTTATACTTATTACCCAAGGATATACACTGATAAGTGTGCTTTTCTAACAATGTTTTAAAGACTGCCCATTTATCTTCTACATTTTTCCCTGCAAAAACATCATCCCATTGTATTACTACTAGATTAGACCTCAGTTTATTAAAATCTGCCTTTCTAAAGTTTAAGGTCTTTGTTGAACCCAAGAAATCTATTTTTTGATAATTTATTTCAAATGAGACCATGTTATGATCACTGTTACCCAAATGTTCCAGGACTTGAATATTTGTTATTACTTCTACATTGTTTGATATGACCAAATCCAGTATTGCCCCTCTCCTGGTTGGTTGCTCAATAATTTGGGTCATATAATTGTCTTTAAGCACCCCCAAAAACCTGTTTCCTTTTGTTGTAACGCTAATCTCATTGCCCCAGTCTATGTCTGGATAATTAAAATCCCCCATTATGCAAACATGACCCAGTTTTGATGCCTTTTCCATTTGCAAAAGTATTTTAGCTTCCTCAATCTCACAGATATTTGGTGGTTTATAGAATATTCCCACAAACATTTTCTTAATACTTTTACCTCCACTGCTAATTTCTATCCACGAAGTCTCTACATTTTCATCATTCCCTTCATAAACATCATCCCTTATAATAGGTTTTAGATCCGGTTTAACATATAAACATACTCCATCTCCCCTTCTATTTGTTCGATCCTTCCGAAAAAGGGAATAACCCTCTAAATTAACTGTCCAGTCATGAGTTTCATCCCACCATGTTTCAGTAATGCCTATGATATCATACTGCTCCCTTGCAGCTATTAATTCAAGCTCCCCATTTTATCTGTCAGGCTTCTTGCATTAGCAAGCATGCATTTAAGTTTTTTTTCAGCCTATACTATTATCTTATCTGCTCCTTCCTTTCTGCGCCCACTTGGTTTAGTCTTTAGAAGTTTTCTAGTATTATCTGTATTTACTATGGGTGTCTCACTGCTTGTCAAACTTGCACTTGCCCCCATTCTACCTCCATACCCCCTTGTATCCTCCTCTATTCCATTTAGTTCATTATGTGTTTCATTCCCCTCCCCCCTCCATCCTAGTTTAAAATCTCCTCCAACCTTTTTAGCATTCTCCCCCCTATCATAGAAGATCCCTCTTCATTGAGGTGCAATCCGTCCCTAGAATATAGATGGCACCTCTCAGAAAAGGAGTCCCAGTGCTCTAAAAATCCAAACTCCTCCTTCCTGCACCACTTTCTTAGCCATGCATTAACCTCCCTGATCTCTGACTGTCTCCCTGCGGTAGTGCATGGTACTGGTAGTATTTCAGAAAATACTACCTTGGAGGTCCTTGCCTTAAGCTTTTGGCCTAGATCCCTGTAAATCATTTTTCAGGACCCTCCATCTTTCCCTAACTTTGTCATTGGTGCCAACGTGTACCAGGACCGCCGGGTCAATCCCAGCCCCCCCCAACAATCTGTCTACCCAATCCGCAATGTGCCGAATCCGAGCACCCGGGAGACAACAAACTGTTCGGTTCATGCGGTCATGGCAACAGATTGCCCTATCTACCTTCCTAATAATGGAGTCCCCCTACCACCACAATCTTTCTTTGTATCTGACCATTCTGAGTCCCCACTGTGCTGGAGGAACTAACCCCCCACATCCTCAAAACATATAACCCCACACTCCAAATACACATAACTCCCCTACAACTTAGCTAGTGTAGGCCTACGATCACGCGGGCTAATGATGAAGCGGGACCAACTTCCGGTGTGCAGGGGTGGTGCTGTGTCACTAGGCACTTGCCCCGCAGCCGCCAGGCAGCCAAGCCCCCCATAGCTGAGACCCCTCCCAAGCCGCCGGACAGCCGAGCCCCCCGCAGCTGCTGGGCAGATGTCCCAGCTTTCTCCCCCAGTCCCCCCGTTCTTACATTGATACATTGTCCTATTCGCCACATGTGGTGAGTGGCGAATGTATTAGGCACCGCTGCCTAAAAGGTACCAAAACCTGCAATGACTACATTTCTGTGCTGTCAATGTCTTGTTTCCTCTGTACCACAGTGAGTCAATGTCTCCCTCTGTGTCTCCCCCTGTGTCTGTGATGTGCCTCTCTGCCCTCTTATTCTATGTACAGATGCAGCCTTGCCTTACTATCTGGCACCAGGGGACACTCCGTGGAGGTGTTTACCGTGCGGGAGCAGTGTCCCAAAGGCAAGACGGCATCTGTATGTGTCATTTTATTTATATAGCGCCAACAGTGTACAGTACGCAGCATTAAACAAGATTGCAATACAGGGGAAATAATGTAGGGATAAGAGTAGCAAGTACATAACAGCGTAAGGCCAAAGGAGACCTGATGCAAAGAGCTTACAATCTAAGTTGTATATTGGGAGACTTACAAACACAGTAGGAATGTAAAGACGCAGTAATTGTTGCCTCTGCTGTCTTCCTTTTTGATGTTTTCTGACTGTGGTGAAAGGTGATCTGCTGACTCTAGAAAGAATTGACATTGATAATAGGTTTAGGGGACCCTTTTTTCTTAGAGACTTTACTACAAACTGTAGCAAAAAGATATACCTTTACCAAATGTATAACAGCCCCTGTTACTTACCTCACATATGACTTACATGTATTTTTATTTTACAGCTGAGACTAGCTGCATGGATTTCCATCAATTTATCCATGCAAATTGGTTAACTGATTTGCTACTGCCTTCAAAGCCTTTTTTGCTCTGATATACAACAAACGTGACCTTTTCAGCTTCTTACTTCTTAAATCTCAAGAAGCAGAGAGCTGAAATTCTTGACTTAATTGCCAGAGATAAGCCCTGGTGAAAAATGAATATGATTCCTATGGTGTTTTAAAGAAAAGTTTAGTCGGGTTTAAAGGCATGTGTTTATATGGTCAGCATGTGGCTTTAGAAAGCTAAAACCCTTGTACTGTAACGTTGGTCATTTAAAGCTTCCACCTCAAAACAGCTAATCTGAAAAACATACGTTTCTATCTGGTATACAAACAAACCTAATGCAATCATAACACTGTATTCACTAAAGCCTATATACATGATGTTAACCAGGATTTACTCATGTTACAATATTAGCGGTATGTTTAATAATAGCCATCACGTTAATGGGGCTAAGTGATACTCATGCCCTATTCACTAAGCTCTGGTCAAATGAAAGGAAATAACTTTACATTATATAAATTATACCTAAACTTGGTATAACTCCAAATCCAGATGGTGAAATCGGGCTTGGAGAGGAGTTAAATACCAAGGCTAGATTCAAGTTCATGAAAATAACTTTTAGCATCTTTTTCTATTAACCTTTTAGTAGCCAAAGGGCAACCTACAGCATGGCTAACAGTCAATACATAAATACCTAACACGACTCTAACAATCCCCCTCCTCCCCTTCACGAGACTATTGCATACCAACGAGGCAAGTAAGACATTGATTCATTGATGGACATTGGCTTACTAAACACTATGGCAAACAAGGGGTTAACCGCCACCTTCCTCCCCCCCAGGAGGCCTAACAACTCTCACTTAGTAACTCACCTTATTTGAAGATATCGCAGCGTTATCTTGCAAATAACGTAAGGTTAAGGTAACACTAATGACCTCAAGTGTACCCGTTTCTTTTAGACAAATGGCTGTATTTGAGTGAATACCGCGCTAACTCGGAATATGATGTATGTACCTGTTTTAGGTAACGCTATGCGTTTTTTCCCTGAGTTAACAGAACTTTAATCTGGGCATTTGTCTTTGAAAGAGGAAGGCAAATCCTGGTCAACACTGCGTGACATCACATAAACGGTTCCGCTTTTTCTAGTTTAAAAAGTGACTTTGAAAAAAGGTGTCCGATTTAAAACACGGTACAAATAAATAACAACATCACTGTTATTGGATCATTTTATTCCTAGATGGATCTGCACCTTAAAGCAGTCTGAGTGTCCCTTATCAATTATTTGATGAGAGGACCATTTCTTTCAACTCCTTCAACCCCCCCATGAAAACAAATGATACTCAATCCATGTATTCGATAAACTGCTAAATAATTTCCTATTATGAGAGGAGACAGCGCTTACACTGTATTCTTTCTTAATCCCGAACCGCACTGTCAGAAAATTAATTAAAAGCTGCAGAGTAAGCAGGACTTCTGCTTTAATTATTTAGTCAATAATGTTTTACTGCATTAGGCCTGAATCTATAACACTTGGTAAAGGCAATTATCATCAAATTAAACCATTTAATATTAGGTTAACACATTAACAAATACAGCTAGGTATTATGGAATTAAGTAGAAATAGACGTGTTAGTCCAGTGGCGATAGTGCAGAGAAAATGAGTACGTCAGTATTAGGTGATACCTAATATAGGTATTGCCTAATACTGAAGTACTGATTTACTATGGAATACAATTGTATATAATTTAGTGTTTTATAATCTAAATATATATATTTTCTTTATATAATAACGGATTAACTGATCTCTCTTTCACCTGGATCACATTCACTACTATGAAATACTTTGGTCGTTTTTCATTTTATGCATAAGGATCATTTGGATTTTGTAAAAAATGGCTGCTATTGCGACATTTCAAAGTACAGAACTTTATCTTTCAGGCCAGATTACTTTAATTGTATAGTCACTGCACCATTATTTAGTTTGTTAGATACAGTATGATCAATCCATGCGCCTTGATTTTTTTTTTTTAACCTACTTTTTAAAAATGATCTGAACTGTGGTTCTGATTCTCCTTACCCTGCACTCAACAGAAAAGCTTTTCAAATGTATTGGATAAGAATCCGTGTGTAAGGAAAACAACATGGACATCAGGGTCAGCCTCGCTTGGGTTTCCTTTTGGTTGACCCCAAGGCCATAATTTTTTATTTTATTTGCAATTTACCAGCAGTTTTAAAATGTTTTGTTTTTTCCCGGTGGGTCGGAGTGTCTCGGCTCAGCTCCTGAGGACCTCTGATTGGTGCTTGTAAGTCATACAAAAGCAGCATGTATATCAGGGTACAGTGCTCAAGACCAACCAACAAGCCACGTTTTTAGGATAATATTGTATGTTCTAAAGCACAAGTAGACTTTTAGTGATAATTACAACAGTGTTTATTTGAGAATTAATTCATGTTCATGTTATTTTACAGAAATCTTCACATCCTATAATATTTCTTGGGCAGCTAGACGTTCTGTATTCAGGTGGTATTTAAAAGGCTACTAAAGAAATATTAAATTAAGAAACATACCGTATTTTACAATTGGCAGAGAAGCGTTGACATGTTTTTTGTGGTGTCAAATGCTGTCTGGCAGTCAGCTGCAGCAGTCCGTGACGGACTGCATTTGGCAACACAAACCACTGAGGATACGTAACGTTATTTTCTCTTGCTATTATAGCCATTCTTTATTCTACAGGCCTTTTGTGTGTGGCCGTTTTGTCCAGCATTGGTGTTAGACCATCACAATTTGCTCTACGGGGAATTTTCCTGCAGCACAGCTGTTGGTTACATTAGGAATGATTTTGATACTCCACAGACACATTCTTTATCCATAAAGGGTTACATTCAGCATTACAGGATCCATTATATGGTTTACATTGTATCGCTAGGTGCTACATTTCTTTGATTTGGAGTCTCCAGATATTCCTTGTAGTTCTTTCTGTGTTAAAGAACGTTTATTACAAGGTTATGTAGTTAACATTTTCTCAACATTTATGCTAGATTTAGATGATAGGTTTTTGGACGGAGGGAAGTACACAGAACCCCTACAAGCTCATATTGAACCCACAAATAACCACAACATATATATATATATATATATATATATATGCGTATAAGTGTCAAAAAGGAGTGCTACTGAGCATGGCAATATATATTTAAAACAAGAGACAGAACATGAAACACAGATAGAGCTCAGTGCTACATCCTATGACACAAATAGACAGTACAGTGCCTAAATATATATATATATATACAGCTTAACCCCGTTATAGCGTGGTCCTCGGGGGCCACCCGCGACCGCCGCGTTATAAACGGAATCACGGGAAAAAAATGGACGCCTAAAAAAAACAACATTTTTTTCAAGTTTTTTTTTTTTTGTGGTGGTACCGTGTCCGCTGGAGGGGGAAAGCTGAGAACTCTCCCAGCGTTCCCAGACCCGGTGCGGCAGCAGCACACAGCACTTACCCGGCATCTGGCAGCTCTTCTCCCTGTCTCTGCTTCCTGCTTCTGCTTCCGTCTTGCAAGAGCAAGCTCCCTTAAAGAGACAGTGTGTCTCTGTGTGTGTGTGCAGTGTGCTGTGAGTGTGTGCAGTGTGCTGTGAGTGTGTGCAGTGTGCTGTGAGTGTGTGCGGTGTGCTGTGAGTGTATGCAGTGTGCTGTGAGTGTGTGCTGAGTGTGTGCAGTGTGGTGTGTGTGTGTGTGCAGTGTGGTGTGTGTGTGCAGTGTGGTGTGTGTGTGTGTGTGTGTGTGTGTGCAGTGTGGTGTGTGTGTGTGCTGTGAGTGTATGCAGTGTGCTGTGAGTGTATGCAGTGTGCTGTGAGTGTGGAGTGTGCTGTGAGTATGTGCAGTGTGCTGTGAGTATGTGCAGTGTGTTGTGAGTGTATGCAGTATGCTGTGAGTGTGGAGTGTGCTGTGAGTATGTGCAGTGTGCTGGTGAGTGTGTGCAGTGTGCTGTGAGTGTGTGCAGTGTGCTGTGAGTGTATGCAGTGTGCTGTGAGTGTATGCAGTGTGCTGTGAGTGTGTGCAGTGTGCTGTGAGTATGTGCAGTGTGCTGTGAGTGTGTGCAGTGTGCTGTGAGTGTGTGCAGTATGCTGTGAGTGTGTGCCGTGTGCTGTGAGTGTGTGCAGTGTGCTGTGAATGTATGCAGTGTGCAGTGTGTATTAATTCGGGGTCTACGCTCAAACCGCGTTATAGCGGATCGCGCTATAACGGGGTTGAGCTGTTTATGTATCTTTAGAATAAAATGTTCTTTTAGTTTAACTCTTTGGGCAAAGTGTTGTAAGCCCTTGAGCTCCTCCAAGGCAGACCACGTCTCAAGGGTCCTAACACTAATATAAATTCTGGGAAGTACCGTAGACTCAAAAGGTCTGTGGGAACGGGCATGAAGAAGGGGCGATTTAGGCCCCAAAACGTTGCCGCTCTTGTTTATATTACCTCATCTTTTACGTTTGTTTTACGTAGTTTTTTGTTTTTTTTCCTTGTGTGTTCTCCATTCCCTTTTTGTTTCTCCTCCTCCCCCTCCATATTTTTGACACGGTTTAGCTCTGTTTTGTGAGACGTACTCTCCATGCCTCTATTGGGGAAATGTGTGTACTGCGTCAATTTTCAACATATTCTTTAAATTTCAATTGACAATTGTCTGATTCCTTTCTGGAGATTGTGTGCTGAGAACCTTTGGTATATATTTGTAATGTTTTTGGGGGGTTTTGCGGTTCCTCCCTGTTCTTGTGCACCACAACATCAGTATAATATTTCTCTAATTATTCCTATTCTCTGAAGTGCTACCTAACACACATGCTTTTTTAGTTACCAATGCAGTGTTCTTTCTAAACACACTTTTCTATTGCTTGGACTGATTGTCAATGATCACATAATCAACATTATTGTAAGAAAAAACAATAGACAGAACAAACAAAATCTGCCACCTGAATTGTCAATGAATACGTGCAGCTTACTGCTTTCTAATGTAAAAAGCACCAATACGAGACTGAAATCGTTTTTTTGCATTGGCGTAAAACCCAATTTGCTTTCCACTAGTAACACTGTAATTACTTCATAGGTGGACAGCTGTGTTACTAACGAGGGACATTTCACAACATAATTATAGTGTTCCTTAACCAAAAAAAGCCACCGGGGAATAGTATGTGAATACAAATAAGAATACTTAATTACAAAAAATAAGTACAATTAAAGATACAGCCAGTAATAAATAACATTTCCTAAAGACAGTATTATATATATATATATCACACACACACAACAAAGAATATCACTTGTGAGCACATTGACATGTCTTGGCCTCAGCCAGGGTGGTGCTGAGTGGGTGGGCGCGCTCACGCTGACCGCTCTGAAACACATTGAGACAATGTGTGTGGCCAGCGTAAGGAAGTGCCTGCGCATGCGCGGCGCTTAGATGCTTGCAGAGCAAATTTGATTTTGCTGCTCGCAAGCGTGTCACGTGAGCGGGTCGCCCAATGAGGGCGAACCAGCTCTGTGACGTCGTGGCCGCTCCCCGTGACGAGCGCGCACCTAGTCGGCCACAAATCGCCCGGCCGAGCAGGGTGCAATGCACAAGCGCCGGCACTCCCGCTCCCTGCCTGCCACAGAGCTCGTTCATGCTTGAGCGGTGACGTCACCAACTCTCCAAGCATGAGCGATCACTGTTCTGCAATAATTTAAGAGCAGGAGTGGGGGGGGGGGGGGGGGGCGTGGCTATTAAGGGAGGGGCGTGTCATTTGCTGGATCGGGGCTGTGTGTGTCTCTGTGTGTGTGTCTCTGTGTGTGTGTCTCTGTGTGTGTGTGTGTGTGTCTCTGTGTGTGTGTGTGTCTCCCTCCATTCTCTCCCTCCCCCTTCCCTCCATTCTGTCCTTTCCCCCTTCCCTCCATTCTCTCTTTTCCCCTTTGCCTCCATTCTCTCCCTCCCCCCTCCCCTCCATTATCTCCCTCCCCCCTCCCCTCCTATCTCTCTTTTCCCCCCTTCCCTCCTCTCTCTCCCCCCCTTCCATCCTCTCTCCCTCATCCCTCCTTTTTCTCCCTCCCTTCGCTCCTCTCTCTCCCCCACTTCCATTCTCTTTCTCCCCCCCTTCTCTCCATTCTGGCCCACCTGATACTCTCCCCCCTCTGCTCTCCTCTCTCTCCCCCCTTCCAACTCTCTCCGCTTCCCCCTTCCACCTTTCTCCGCTCCCCTGTTCCACCTCTCTCCACTCTCCCCTTCCACCTGTCTCCGCTACCCCCTTCCTCCTCTCTCCACTCAAGCCCCCCCTTCAACCTCTCCGCTCAACTGCCTCTCTCTCCCCATTGGTCATGTGACCCTGCTCTGCGCTCCGAAGTCAAATTGAAGATACAGATTTACAAGAATTAAACTCGGCAAGTGCAGCGCGCTTAGCGCTAGCGTGGACGCAGCCTAAGACAGGTCTGCAACCCGGCATTTCACCATTATCACCCAGCATACAGTGCTTCTCTGCAGCAAGGGATTCTGGGGAATGACATGCAAATGAGCACTTATAAGCAAATGCTCTGCTGCTCAACCAGCTTTTAAGCACAGCATGGGATTAGATGCAAAACCAGTCAATCCACTCACAGACAGCCTCATCAGTGGTTGGTTGTACTGGCTGTGCTTAAAATCAGAGCAGCGCATTTGCTTATAAGGGTTCCATGTAAAAACAGATTTCAGGCAAAAGGTGTCACGTGTGCTCATTTGCATGTCATGTCCCAGAATCCCTTGATGCAGTGGAAGCACTGTATGCTAGGTGATATATATATATATTGCAAACAATATTATTAGTGCTAGCTAAGATAAATCTAGTTATGGTTATAAATAGACGTGAGCAATATGATGTAGGGCATGTGCAGGTATGTTAACACTCACAGAACACCACACTAAAGTAATTAAATAATAAACACAGTGAAAGTTCCAAAACAATATAAGTAGTGAATCAAACCAGTATTTGAAAGGTCCATGTGATAAGTGAGTTCAAATCAATAGTTCAAATCAATATAATAGGTGCAGTGACAAGGATCACAGCTTCAGAAGGGATGAACTACATCCACGGATATCTAAATATAAAAAGAGAAGAAAAGCGCGTGCCACACATAGCATAAATCTGTGTTGAAATTTATTATCACACTAAAAAGGCTTCTAAATAGGCACACTCACAAGTGGAGTAAGAACAAGCGCATTTGAGAGAGAGAATTTCTCACGTTGATAGTGATCATCTGCTGCACTCATCTCATGGTGCCACATGGAAAGCCCATATCCTGCTTGGTGATCCGGAGTAATTTAACTTAGTCAGTGGGGTAAAGGTAACCTCAGGCAGTCCGATGGAAAATTACAGCGTATGTAAAAAGTGTCCAACCAATTGAGGATAGCTGAATAACCACAGGTAGTGGCGCTGGTATCTCAGAGCACAGCCGCTCACAACTCCGTGGTAATGTAATACACAATAACAGGGTCCCAACGCGTTTCGGCATGCAAGTGACTTCATCAGGGGTGAATGAGTGGGTGTCCATAGCATTTAAATAATGGCTGATAAATTTAATACAGCTGAGTAATGTAATCAATTAAGAGGTGCACCCAAAAGCCTACTCTTGGACTCATTATAACAATTGAAGAAACGAGTGCCAAAGCGTAAATACATCAAATAACAATAAATTGTCATATAGCATACATCTATAATATTTATTAAGAAAAAGTACAGAATGTTTAATAAATATAGACCTAAAGTCTAAAAATTGACAAAACAGTATAAAAACTTGTTATTAAAACAAACAAAAAGGGAGGGCTAGCTAGTACAGCGTCTTACAGGGGCGAAACGCATTGGGACCCTGTTACGGCACCATGCAGTTGTGAGCGGCTGTGCTCTGAGATACCAGCGCTACTACCTGTGGTTATTCAGCTATCCTCAATTGGTTGGACACTTTTGTTACATACGCTGTCATTTTCCATCTGACTGCCGGAGGTTACCTCAACCCCGCTGACTGAGTGGAATTACTCCGGATCACCAAGCAGGATATGGGCTTTCCATGTGGCACCATGAGATGAGTGCAGCAGATGATCACTATCACCATGAGAAAGGATCTCTCTCAAATGCGCTTGTTCTTACTCCACTTGTGAGTGTGCCTATTTAGAAGCCTTTTTAGTGTGATAATAAATTTCAACACAGATTTATGCTATGTGTGGCACGCGCTTTTCTTCGAGATATATATATATATATATATATATATATATATATATATATAAATAATTGGCTTTCTGTCCCTCAGTAGTGACCTTTTAATATGCACAGCTACATCTACCACTCATCAATAAGTCATGAAGATAAATAATACATGTACCATTAGCTAGGGCACATATTATAGGCATGCACTGCATGACATAAACATGCATACACTTACATCATTAGTGCAATATTTGCATGCCGCAGCCGACCACCTAAACATACAGTAACTGCTATGAAACTTCATACCTGTATATATATTGAACTATTGTAATCGTATTAGTTGCACACATATGCATTACGTTGTGTTGTGGAGACGTGTTTGGATTATTGCAATGGTATTTGTATAACTGATATCCTGTACGTTTGTTCCTTCTATGTATTGCAGTTTAGACTTGCATACAGCTGGGCATTGGCTCGCATGTGAGGCCGTAAATGATCTGTTGCTACCGCTACACTACTCCACTTCTGAGGATAAATGTGCCTTCCATGTTTAATTAGTAAAAAGGGAATATATTGCAGAGACAAACCGCCTTCCAGGTCCATATCCGCAGAATACGATCTTCTTAGTGGTATTATGTAAGCTAAAAGCTACTCTTTTAGTTGGTGCAACAGTTTTGTCTTCATGTGCCAAGTATACTGAGAATTCGTTTTTTTGGTGTGGATTGAAAGAAAGAGGAGCCCTGGTTACTCTCTGACGTCTTTATTCAATGGGCTTTGACGCCATCCCCTGTTGCTTGGGAAGATAAACTTGCTGTTTAACATTTTCACTGCCAGGGGCTTGTAACGCATTACACCTGTGGCAGTGAGAGTCCTGTCCACCTCAGAAACTGATGGTCATCGATTGGCGGCTGAAGATATTATGTCCCCAGTTTGAGGCTCTCTGAGTGCCAACTAATGGCAACAGGCAAAAGTTGTACAATATACAACATTCATTTATTTCAATTATAGATGGGATTAGATTAACGTTGACCCCTGATTTGGCAAAACATATGGCATAACAATCCATGGAGCAGGGTGATGTGATTTTTATTTGGAACGGTGATTTTTATGGTCTTCATTCATTTATGGTTTTTAAACAGTAATGGTTTAAAGTACATTTTTACACACAAGCAGAAACAGATTGATGTTGGGGACCATGACATTTGCCCAAGTGAGGAGGGTGGAATCAAAATGTCCACACATTTTAAAAGTGTGGCCGGTAACAACTACATTACATCATCAAGCAACCACCAAAGAAAGTGGTCAGACAACATTCCATATTGGCCGGTTTTAAGGTTAAAAAGGAAATGTACTGTTACATATTGCACACCTGTGAGCATTGTCATGTACAGCACACCTGTGAGCATTGTCATGTACAGCACACCTGTGAGCACTGTCAGGTACTGCACACCTGTGAGCACTGTCATGTACAGCACACCTGTGAGCATTGTCAGGTACTGCACACCTGTGAGCATTGTCATGTACAGCACACCTGTGAGCATTGTCAGGTACAGCACACCTGTGAGCATTGTCATGTACAGCACACCTGTGAGCATTGTCAGGTACTGCACACCTGTGAGCATTGTCATGTACAGCACACCTGTGAGCATTGTCAGGTACAGCACACCTGTGAGCATTGTCATGTACAGCACACCTGTGAGCATTGTCAGGTACTGCACACCTGTGAGCATTGTCATGTACAGCACACCTGTGAGCATTGTCAGGTACAGCACACCTGTGAGCATTGTCATGTACAGCACACCTGTGAGCATTGTCAGGTACTGCACACCTGTGAGCATTGTCATGTACAGCACACCTGTGAGCATTGTCAGGTACAGCACACCTGTGAGCATTGTCATGTACAGCACACCTGTGAGCACTGTCAGGTACTGCACACCTGTGAGCATTGTCAGGTACTGCACACCTGTGAGCATTGTCATGTACAGCACACCTGTGAGCATTGTCAGGTACAGCACACCTGTGAGCATTGTCATGTACAGCACACCTGTGAGCATTGTCAGGTACTGCACACCTGTGAGCACTGTCAGGTACTGCACACCTGTGAGCATTGTCAGGTACTGCACACCTGTGAGCATTGTCATGTACTGCACACCTGTGAGCATTGTCAGGTACTGCACACCTGTGAGCATTGTCAGGTACTGCACACCTGTGAGCACTGTCAGGTACTGCACACTTGTGAGCATTGTCATGTACAGCACACCTGTGAGCATTGTCATGTACTGCACACCTGTGAGCACTGTCAGGTACTGCACACCTGTGAGCATTGTCAGGTACAGCACACCTGTGAGCATTGTCATGTACTGCACACCTGTGAGCATTGTCAGGTACTGCACACCTGTGAGCACTGTCAGGTACGGCACACCTGTGAGCTTACTATTTATAGGAGAGTCGGAAGTACAAAAATCGTGCCAAAACTTAACCAGAGCAGCTGATGCACATGTCCAATTTTTACGAATTCTTCCTCAGTGAATTCGTAAAGATTGGACATGTGCATCAGCTGCTCTGGTTAAGTTTTGGTGCGATTTTTGTACTTTGTACTTCCAACTCTCCTATAAATAGTAGAGGTATGTGGCTGTCATGCACTCAGGCATCCCACTGTATAAATCAAACACTTGGTAATGTGAGTGGCTGAAAGGGAGGCAAACGGAGCATAGGGAGACCACTATGATAGTCGGGGCTCAGGGGTAGAGAAAGATAATCTTACCCCTGTTAGCTCTTCCGTCTTGGGTCTTGTTGCTCCTTGGTAGTGCTTCCCACGGCGTGCATCCGGCAGAGTGAGCCTGTAGGAATGAAGAGAGAGTATCCGGTGCCACAGCAAACAGCAAATCTGACGTCAGTTCCGATGATTGTACAAAAGAAGCTTTATTGAAAAAGACACACACTTGTAAAATAGCAGGCTGCAGCACAGCCTCCTCCTCTACGCGTTTCACGCTATACTAGCGCTTCGTCTGGGAGTGAGGAGAGTGACTGCAAGCCCAACTTGTAAAACACAAAGCCCGCGAACAAGGGCTCAATTAAAACTGTTTCAGCTGTGAACCTCCAATGAGAACATGTATACGTCGATAATGTACAGGTTAATAAAAGCTTCAATCAGACTTAGAACTATGCAACTAATTTTGACAGATTTATTATAAATCATTCTTCCTGGTAATGCACAGGTTATTAAGAATTTATATTAGTGTTTGGGACCCTTGAGATGTGGTCTGCCGTGTAGTGGCTCAGGGGCTTACAACACTTAAGTTTCACTGGATGTGCACTGAGCTCTGTCTGTGTTTCATGTCCTGTCTCTGGTTTTAAATATATATTGCCATGCTCAGTAGCACTCCTCTGTGACACTTATATGCTTATATATATGTTGTGGTTATTTTGGGGGTTCAATATGAGCTTGCAGGTGTCCTGTATGTTTTACAATTCTTGTTCAGCTTGTCTTGTTGAAGCTCACCCCCTCCTACATTTAAGTGGTTAAAAGCTCACTCCATAGCATCTCCCGCATAATCGCAGGGACTATCCCCGTGGGATACCTCTGATCATGGGGCGGGAATGACAACTGTCAGCATGTAGTAAGGTATTCCTAGCATTGTCTTTACGGAATATATCTGATTGAATGCATTTGCAATTATCAACATATAATTTAAGATCTAAAAATTGTATCTTATTCATATGATAATTGTGTGTGAATTTCAAGTTTAGTTGGTTATCTGACAGATAGTCAAAAAATTTGAGCAACTTGACCTCCCCACCACTCCAGACCATCAACAAGTCATCAATATAGCATAATCATTCCCTTCTCCCCTTCCTTATTTTCCATTCCATTTTTCATTCAAAATCCAGCTTTAAATTGCATATTGAATCATGCCATTGAATAAGTAGCCTGCTCTGCCTTCTTGGGGGTGATCTGTAATTAAGAAGGGTGCTGCAGAGATTGCATGGCTGCTGTGATGAATTTACAATGGGGGTTATTTTTAATAGGTCTTGAAAATGGTTAGACTTAGTATGGTAAAAGAAAAGTAAGGGGAGTGAGCAATTGCTCAAAGTTGTCAGTACTGTCTGTCATCACACACACACACACACACACACACACACACACACACACACACACACACACACACACACACACACACACACACACACACACACACACACACACACACACACACACGCAGCAGACAGGACACACACACACGACACAGGCAGCAGACAGGACACACACACACAAAGGACACAGGCAGCAGGCAGGAGACAGGACACACACCTCACCTCTTTGCTGCATGCTTATCCTCTGCTCTTTGGCCCCACCCCCCAGGCTCCTGCTACCTCCTCCTGATTGGCTGAATTACACAGCAGCCAATCAGGATGGAGGAAGCTGCCCAGCCCCCTAGCAGCAGCAGCCCTGCTCTATCCCTCCCCACGATTGGTTACTAAGTCCGGAGACATAATACCAGACACATACATGTTCGGTATTATCTCTCATTTATTACCAGACAGGGTAACCAAATACCGGGCGTCCGGTTCAATACCGGACACCTGGCAACCCTAGTGATTAGAGGAGTCTGCTTGGAGTACCCACTCCTTTTCAACATTTCTCCCCCGGTTTTTATCTATATCAATAAATTGTTTATACATTTTCGGTATACCCGTGGATACTTTTTTGTTGTCACATATTATCATTATCCTTTTGAGCACCACTGTATATTGTTACATCATCATATATTTGGGGTAACCTTTAATATAGGCATGCATGCGGTATACTGTGTGTTTTTGTTATAAATATAATTATTTTTTTTTAAAGAACCAGCGCTCAAAAGGTAAATGAAATGCATTAATTAATGGGAAAATGCAGCTCTAAGGGGGACATAACAAATCCATAAAAACATGCAAACAAAAGAAAAGAGCGCAAAAAACAATAATATAAAATATATGAACAATTTTAATAAAAAAGACAAAACATGCCCCTAATTTGATAAACAAATATGAGATAATAATCAAACAAATACATATAAATGTGAAACAACAATGATAAAAAAAAACTAAGGACCTAACATAAGCTGCAACGCAATAGTGGAGGATAATATTATGCACCAGACACACAGACATATGAATGAGGAACTAACTGTATCAGGGGAGAAGAGCAGGTGATACAAGTAGCAAAAAAGTCACCAATAGAGCACCAGATGCTATGTGTAGCTAGTGAGTTGAATCCAGTGAATGTTTGATAACACCTGAAGAAGCTTGGTTTGATCTCACCAATTTGTAGCCACAGGCAGTCGGTCAGCTAAGTCTCCTAATTCTAGGAAACCACAGTTATGCCGATCCGGATTGTGGTATGCCTTTCCGCTAACAAACATCGGTAGCCCCGATGGAAATGGAGGAAGGAGGGGGAGGGGAGGCAAGAAAGTACAGCAAAATCCCGATCTGTTTGTGTACTTTCACTACGCGAGGACCTCACCCTCCTTAATAACAAACCGCTGATTCTCTCAAGCTTTACTCCAGCAAACGATTAGCAGCCTCACTTCAGCTCCGCTGGCAGGGTGGAATAAGATGCCAGCCTCGGTGTTCCTTCTGATCTCCCGTTCCTCCGTGTCTCTTGCAAGGAATCCTCTAAACAGCTGATAGGTGTCTTAGTGTCCAGACATTAACCCTACGCATTTCGTCAGCGCATATTCTGACTTCATCAGTGGTGTGTCCAAAAGGCAGCAGCTGTGAAACCTTTATAGTGGTAGGAAACTCCTAATTGGTGAATGAATGTAACCAACGAAGTATATTGTTACCAAAAACAATCATATGCTAATTCGTGACATAGCACAACCAGAAATAATACATATGTACAAATATATGAATGTAATTAACTAAACATAAATCTAAACAATCCTAAAATGATTTCAAATCAAATTATATAAAAAGTATAAGAATAAACATGAATGAAATATAAATATGTATCGATAATGAAAATTAATAATAAAAATAGAATAAGAATAATAAAGAAACCATATATATAATGTGTAGAATATAATAAATAATATATATATATATATATATATATATATATATATATATATATATATATATATATATATATATATATATATATATACAATAAAGATAAGCTTACCCAAAACAAAAAACAAAGACACTATATGCTAGTGTCCAAATTTTCATTTAGACCTCTTGGAACCAAACAATTAAGTTTAAAGATCCAGAAGGTCTCTCTACGAGAAAGCACCTGTATCCTATTCCCTTCCAATATAGAAAGAGATATATGTTCCAGGCCCATAACCTTAAGACCAACAGTACTCTTATTATAGCAAAGGAAGAAATGCTTGGATAGATATTGGTTAGTGACACCATGAAGAATATTCCTCCTATGCTCTAAGAATCAAGTAGAATGTGGTCAAGTGGTGCGACCTACATACTGTAGGCCACAACCACAAGTGATGAGGTACACTACATACAGTATGTAGTTTGGTAATTGATGAAACCTTTAACCAAAAAGGCCTCACCATTAGATTTAGATGTAAAGTTTTTCTTAGTGTCAATAAAGGAACATGTAATACATCTCCCTCTATTGCACTTGAAATTGCCAATAGGCCTTGGGCTAAACACAGGTGGCACAATTGACCGTAATTTAGTGGGAGCTAATGTCTTTTGGCACTCAGCCCTCCTATAAATAATGGAAGGCTGTGGCTCCAAATGATCCTTCAAAACAGGGTCATGTGCCAGAATTCCCCAATGCTTATAAAATATGTCTCTCACTGACCTGTGAGACTGACTATACTTAGTTGAAAAGACCGTTCTATCTTGAGGTGATGACTTAATCTTCTTAGAGGCTCTAGCCTCACATTTCTCTCTAGAAGATTTCAATAGTTCTTTTCTATCTAGACAGGCTGCCTTCTGATAAGATTCCTCTATTAATGATTCCTCAAATCCCTTCTCAATAAATTTTGCCATCATCAAATTACACTGCACACAAAAATCCAAAACGGAAGAACAGTTACTGTACGCCTTATCTACCAAATTGGCTGAATGGGATGTTATTCAGCCAACCCTGGAGATGACTACTGTTAGCATAGAGGTAGCTATTAGTAGCCACCTCCTTGATATAAACATCCGTTTGGATTGTGTTGTGAGAATCATTTTTCAGGCAGAGGTCCAAAAAGACTATGGCGGTGGGATCAACATTAGATTTAAATGACAGACAAAATGTGTTTGAGAAATAAGTCCTGAAATGTCCCCATAATTAGAATCCCAAATAATAAGAATATCATTGATGAAACGGCCATACTGTAGTAGACCAGGCCCACCCCATATGGGTTGTTGGTCCAGATCTGACTTTCCTCCCAACAACCCATTAAAAGATTGGCATAACTTGGGGCGAACCTCATCCCCATTTCCGTTCCACAGATTTGAAGGTGATATTGTGACTCAAATAAAAAAATAATTGTGTGTGAGAATAAATTCAATAACTGAAATAATAAAATTATTTTGTGAACCCGACATCCCATGGTCACCATCAAGAAAGTGACCAGACCTTTAGTGTGCTCGATACATGTGTACAATGATTGCACATCACACGTGGCCCATATAAATGATGGTTGCCACTTTATATCTGAGATTGAGTCAATGACATGCAGACTGTCCCTAATATGTGACCTCAAAGAGGTCACATAAATCTGTAGAAACAAATCCACATACTGGGACAGATTAGATGTCATTGACCCAACCCCAGATATAATAGGTCTACCAAGGGGATTAGTGAGGGATTTGTGTATCTTTGGTAAGTGAGAAAATATAGGCACCCGGGGAAAAGTGGAAAAAAGAAATTTAAATTCAATTTCGGTAAGAACACATTTATATTAATATTGTAATATTATATATAATAAAACTTCCCTGCGGCATTAAATACATTTTTGTTTTGATACATAGCAACTTAATTTTGTGCTAACAACATTGAGTCTGTTTAGAGTTTTTACACCAAATTGATCTTGGCAGACGATTTTGATGCTGTTTCTCGTGTTTTTGCCGCACAGAAACATTTGTACGTATGTTTCACATTTGTACTCCAAGCGCAGTCCATTTCTATGCACCGAAACAAATTAAATAAAAAATGTTTGCACACAAGCGCAATCAAAATGGAATTTGAATGCTCCAATTTTGCACCAATAAAATTGTTTAGTACATAGACCCCTTTATGTAAAGAATGTAACCTCTGCCAAATGAGCCAGCAATGCAAAGACCCAGAATGCATTGCTGTCTCCTCAGGCATGGAAGGGGGGTATGAGAGGGAAACGTGGAATTACTGTACCTGAAAATTAGCATTGCATCTTGTTTAATGATGCTGTGTATCTTTATACAGGGTAAACATAGAAGGTAAAGGTGACACTCTCGTGGATCTTTGTAAAAAAAAAATAGTGTTTATTACAGGATAATAAAAAATGCACAAATGCGCACCAGGGATTAGTGGAAGGTGATTTATTAAAAATACACACAAACTCTGAGGGGATCCAACCCCACCTCAGAACAGCTGTGCAGCTGGACGGCTAAGTACTACCCAGGAGAACACCTGATGGTGACTAAACCCTAAGCTGCACAGTATACAAATACAGTGTGTTTATTACAGTCGACAATTTGGTCACTAACTTGGACTTTTATACAATGATCGACAAGAGTGCCAGCTTTATTTTCTAGGGATCCTGTACCTACTCTGAGTAACTAGTAACTATAGATGCGTGGTGCTACGGACAATATACAGAACAAATAATATGTAATATGTAGAGGTGGATACTCAAGTAGCGAAGCCTGGATATAATATCTTAACATGAGGACTGGGTGTGGTATCCTGATTGCTGAACCACCAGATGATGAAGGTATAATACACAATCTATCCAGAATCCAATGCAATCAGATCACCCTAAATAGTACCTAATGTCCTTAGATTCACAATGGGAAAACATGTACTGTAGCAAGCAAAAACTCAATGGTATGCTGCAACGGCCATATTGATCCAGATTCCAGGTAATCTTGGTGTGCCTCCATCAGGGTGATACAGGATACAAGAATTGAGAGAGAGAGTAACAGAGCACATCCTGAGGTAGCCAAATATGAAAAAAAGAGATAGTTAGCAGGAAAGTGCATTTTCCATAAAAATAATTATTTATTGGTCATGGTAGAAAAAAGTAGCAAGGCGTTGCCCTGCCAACGCATTTCGCACTACACAGAGCGCTTTCTCAAGGCGTTGGCGTCATGACGTCACGTTGCCATGGCGACACGTCTCCAGAAGCAAGGTAAGTTCAGTTTACAGAGGCCTTCACCGCTTCTCCGGCACTTTAATTAAAGTGCCTTCGGGAAGCGCGTGAGCCTCTGTAAACCCTGCGCCACCCCCCCTCCCCCCGCAGAAAATCTCGCGCCCCCCAGTTTGCGCACTGCTGTGTTATAGATATGCATTAATTTAAAAAAATGAAAGATGGATTTTGTCTAAAAGGGGATTTTGTCTAAAAGGGGATTTTGTCTAAAAGTTCACAATGTTTCAATATTTTTTTGTTTTGTTTATGTGTGTGGTTAATATTTAGAAGTTAAGGCTCCTCGCTCTGGACAGGGCAGAGCCTTGTTCTACTAATGTCAGTAAATGGGTTCTTCTTGACTAGAAGGTAACACAAGTGTATACAGTACGTTGATTATGATTATGTTATTTAAGTATGTTTACTTGGTAAAGGGTAATCATTATTGTTTACATACGTGGGTAATACATATTTTGTGCTGTGACCTTTAGAACCATATGCAGTTGCCTGTTGTTATTTGTTAGACATTTGTAATGTAGAATTTTATGTATGGGGAAGGGATTCACGTCATACTGTGCGTCAGGTGTGTGAGATCCATCATTTTGTAGTTGTCCATAAGGTTATGCATTTACATTGGAGATGTTAACATGTTTTGATTTCTGACATTTTAAAGCAAAGTAAGAGGGGTGGGGGGGGGGGGGGGGTCCGTTCCACGCTTTAGTGCTTCCAAAACCCTCTTTTCAGGTCATTACATTTATTTACTGTAAGTTTCAATATCAAGTTGATATATATATATATATATATATATATATATATATATATTATTTTTTTTATAAATTTCCTAATTCAGTTCTATCTGCCCAATATCAAGTTAACATTTAATTTATTTTTCTTGTTAATTAATAGCAAAACCAAAGGGCATCTAGATTTCAGAATGTGTGTGGCTACTGTCAGGTTAAGGTCAGTTAATGATTTTGAAAGGTCTTTTCTTTCCATTCAGAATTGAGGCACAAGATACCTGTCTAACAATGTGGAATTGATAGATTTGTATCTATTGCATTATAAGACCAGGGTCCCTCTGTGAGGAATGCAGCCCAGTGCTCAGACTTGAATATATAAATTGCTACATGACACCTGTTCTCTGCACTGGCTGCCTGTAAAATGGCGAATTTATTTAAAGATTGGCTTGTTGACATTCATATCTGAAAGAGTTTCTAGTTCCCTGCATTTCCATTCGCTCATTTCGATCTGCAGGTGAAGGACTCTTAACAGTTCCCAGAATCTCTGTGACTTCCTTTCGGACCCTAGCTTTTAGCAGCACTGCTCCCACTCTGTGGAACAGTCTGCCTCCTACAGTTTAAGAGGCCCCCTCTTGGGAAATCTCTAAAAAAAAGGATCAATCTGTTTACCCAGACATTTAATTAATGAACCACAACCTGTCCGGCATTTAATAGCTACAGTACCGTCTCATCCTGTATTGTATCCTTGTGTTTGGTCTCTTTTATAACCTGAAATGTTTTCTTCTTTTTTCCTTTTTGTAACTGTGAAGCACTTACTGTAGTCTTACAGGACTGTAATTCCCCGGTTGTGATCTAGCTCCCTTTTTAAAAATAGGCACCACATCGGCTTTACGCCAATCTTGTGGTACTGAGCATGTGGAAATTGAGTCATTGAATATTAAATGTAATGGTTTGGCCATTACTGAACTTAGCACATTAAGAACTCTTGGTTGTATGCGATCGGGGCAGGTGCCATATGTACTTTCATTTTATCAAGCGGCCTATGCACTTCTTCCTCAATTAACCAATTGTTCATTAATATAGTGGTCATGGCCTCCTCCTGTGGCATTATTATTGCAATTGATTCTTCTCTGGTAAATAATAAATTTCTATTTTTTCTTATTAAGGTACTTAAACAACTGTTTAGGGTTGAGATTCCTTTCTATTGCAATCCTTTTTTTCTGTAGCGGTGCTTTCCCCCTCTACCCCCCCCCACCCCTATTGGAGATTTGCCTGGATACCAGTGGTGTGCTTTACCTGTTGGTTTACAGGAGAGCTGAGGTTCCGCGATGGTGTTGGGACAACAGGACAGGCTTTTGATGTAGATGCTTCAGTTCAGTCTCTGCAGTGCTAGCGCCTCCATCCACCACAGGCTCCAAGAGTGCTGGAGGCAGCCCCTATGGTAGAATTCTTTCATACTCCCCCTGATTGGTGCCCCAACGCTGTCCCCCTGAGGAGGTGTCCCTGCCCTCATCTGAGGACGACGCAAGCAGCCGGGATCCAGCACCCCTGCGTGAGGAACATCACCTACTGGGAGAGTGGATGTAACTGCAAGTTTCTCTGTCTTTAGTTTCTCGCCATCTATGATATTCCTTTGCTTGATTCTAAAGTTTCAGATTTAACTGCAAGTTTCTGTCTATTGTTTTCCCTGTAATTTATGATATTTCTGTGACTGATGCTAAGGTCTCAAATCTCCCTGTTGTGCCTAAGGCCATGCTTATAGTGCGCGCGACGGCGACGCAATGGATGACGTCACCCATCGCCGTCGCCACCCGCGAAAGTTGTATTTCATCACACGCGACCTGGCCATTGATTGGTTCAGAGGCTGTCACATGTGGCGACAGCCTCTGAAAAATCTAATTTGACCGGCTTTCAAATTTCGCGCCGCCACGTCGCTCCGTCGCGTCACACTTACTATAAGATCACGCAACGGTGGCAATACATTTGTTTTGCCGCGGCATCGCCGGCACTATAAGCGCAGCCTAATATATCTGTTGTTGTTCATTCCAATGCTTCTGCTTTAAAGACACATTTCCTCTTTACTGGTTTTCTTGGGGTGGTTGGTTTTCCCGGTGTTCGAAACTATGGCACCCACTTTGAAAACAGTCTTGAGCAATAAATGTGAACACGGTACCACGGATTCTTCAGAGCTTCTCAAAGCAAAGAGAAAGAAAAAGAAGAAAGGAGGTGTTACAGTGGAAGTTACAGAAGGAATTAAGGATGACCCTTCAACATCAGGAAAACCTGCATTAGAAGAGAACAGATAGATGCTGCAGCTTAAGGCGACTCACAGAATCATCCCAGGAATAGTGGAAAAGAAAGAGGACGCCTTTCACCAAGGTAAAAGAGCCCTAACCCAGGCACCTCAATCCACAGGGAATGAGATAGATTGCCTCTATGGACAACTAAATAAAGAGCAAGAGGTCAAGGCTGCACTATAGAAGTGTCTATCCACAGCAATTGCTAAATGTGTATTACAGGAGAAAGAGAACCATCAGTTGAAGAGTGACCTGGTTATCATGTCAAGTAAGTTGCATAAGGCATATACTGATGCTACTCAGGACCAGAGCTCTATTGGGTGGAAAAGTGAGTTTGAAACTATAAACCAAATGTGCAAGACCCTCTCTGTCCAAGCCAGTGACGGAGATAAGATACTCCATGAATTAGAAGAGGAGACGAAACAATTGGCCAAGGAAAAGTTAGATGTACAGGCAGCACGGCAGAATGCAGAGAGAGTGCTGCAAGAAGAACATGTCTACCTGGAGAAGCGCACACAAGCAGAAAACATGCTACAGGGCCAGCGGCAAGAACTGCGTGCGAGTCTGCAGGACACCAAGGAGCATTTGAATACCCAGTGTGTCCCCAGAGAGCAGCATGAGGAGCTGAAGGCCACACTGAGCATAACCAGAGCTTTGCTGGAGGCGGAGCATAGAGGCCAGGTAACTTTGTATGAGAGGGAGCATGAGGCGGACCAGAAACTGAAGCAAGAGCTAGAGGAGCAGAGACACTGCTCCATCCCCAACAGTCAGTCCACCCAGGAGAAAGAAAGCTGGAAAAGGCAAGCTGCTGGGATCCTAGCGAAGGAATTGGCAGAGCTCCAAAATGTAATGAAGGATGTGTGGAAGCAAGCTCAGAGTGAGCACAGTGAAGAGATGAAGGCCCTGAGATGAGAATTGCAGGATGCACTCAAGAAACAGGGGTCTCCCGCTGAGGAGTGGAACTTCCAGCAAAGCCTAGAAGTGGAAGAGCTAAAGCTGGCAGCTGATCACACATCCCAGCAACTCACACAGCTGCAGGCGCAGATCGCTGAGCTTAAGACACTACTCACCAAAAAGGAAGAGAGAGAGGAGGTGTCCGTCCGTCAAGTGGCTGTCCTGACTCTGCGCTATGAGGTCAAAATGGGCGATGCCTGCAAATTGCTGGACCACACAGCCTGTGAGAAGGCCCGGCTGCAGCTGGAGCTGGACAAGGTACCGGCGGAGGAGGAGTACCGGCAGCTGCAGGTCAGAAATAAAGAAAAGGAAACAGATTTAAGCCTTGTTCTGAGTCAGCTGGGAGATGTGGAATCGTGACTCAATTCCAAAGAAGCTGGACTGGCAACTGCATTGAGTGAGAAATGAAATGCAGAAGGACAGCTTCAAGAGCTGAAAACTCAAATAGCTGGTCTTAAATGCTCATTAAGTGATACCACGAAACGGCAGGAGACTGGGACAGTAGAAAGAGATTCCGGGCATCAGACAGAATTCAAAAGCAAGCTTGCAGAGGCTTTGCAAGACCTGAGCAAGGGTTACAAGGAACAGACATTTCGTGCAAAACTGAAGTCTGAAAAGATGAAGTTGGAGAAAGAGATTCCAAAACTAAAAGAGATATGTTGGTCACAAGGAGAGACCACGAAGAGTGAGCTCAGTGTCCCCACTGACTCGTGTGGAGAGCCAGGTGCGCCCGTTCCTGATGCCCATGTTCCTGATGTCCATGCCCTTGCGATTGAGTTGCGCATGCCCATCTGGAAGTTCCTATTCCAGGACTAAAAGAGATGTGTTGGTCATAAGGGGAGACCATGGAGGGTGGACCCGAGGTCCCCACTAACTCATGTGGAGAGCCTGGTGCGCCCGTTCTTGGTGCCTATGTCCCTGATGTCCATGCCCCTGCATTTAAGTTAAACGCACCCATCAGGAAGTTCCTTGCAATGCCCAATGTACCGGTTACTGGTTCCCGCGCCATCGCGGTGGGGACAAGTATTTTGCCTGTCAACAAACCGCCAGAGGTGGGTCACCCTGAGCCTGCCTATCATCAAGGCCTCCAGGAAGAGCCTGGAGGATCATCCGGGGAATGCTCTTGAGAGGGTGGGAGTAATGTCAGGGTCTCCTAGACATCCTGTTCCTTGCCATAGTTCCTTTCTCTGTCCACCGGGTGGGCTGCTGGTTTCTCTCTGCTTTGGGGATCCTCTGTCCGTCTGTCTCCTCTTTTTGCTCCTGTCTTCTGTCCTTATAGTTTCTATTTCCTATTCCTCCCTTGCCTTTGTTTTGCGATCTTGACTCCTGCTGCTGCTGCCCTGATCTGACCTGTTCCCTGTATCCTGTAGTGCTGATTACTTATTAAAGGCCCTTGTTATTGAACTAGATTGCCACAGTCTGTTTCCTGCTAGCAAGTCCGAGTCCTGTCCCTGCTCCCTAGTCTCAGTTCCTGCTCCCCTGCCCTGCTCCTGCCTTCCTGTTGTCGACCCTGCCCGTGACAATGACGATCCTGCTTGCTGCCTGCCACCGCACCCTGCTTATGACCACAACAATCCTTGCCTGCTCCCCGCTGTTTTGGCCACCGAGGTCCTACCCGCTCCAGGAGTCTCCCCTTGACATTCTGTTGGGTCTGACACCAGTATACCATTTCAGTCACTAGGTGCCTTAGGCTTACCAACTGTATATAGTTGGTATGGAAATCTTTTTAGGAAGTGTGGGATGGGACTCATTTAAATATACTTTGCATAGACATTAGCATATCTCCCAGCCAGGTACCTCAGGTGTGCTCCTTTTTCAGCACAGGCATGTCTCCTTAATCTATTAGGAGGGAGGTTTCAGGGGATGTATGTATGTATGTATGTATGTATGTATGTATGTATGTATGTATGTATTTATGTATACAGGCATACTCCGGTTTAAGGACACTCACTTTAAGTACACTCGCGAGTAAGTACATCTCGCTCAATAGGCAAACAGCAGCTCACGCATGCGCCTGTCAGCACTTCTTGAACAGCAATACCGGCTCCCTACCTGCACCGAAGCCGTGCGCAAGCGGGGAGACTATAGAGCCTGTTACACCTGTGTTATTTACATCAGTTATGCACGTATATGACGATTGCTGTACAGTACATGCATCGATAAGTGGGAAAAGGGTAGTGCTTCACTTTAAGTACATTTTCGCTTTACATACATGCTCCGGTCCCATTGCGTACGTTAATGCGGGGTATGCCTGTATATGTATGTATGGATATATATATATATATATATATATATATAGTTATGCACTAAGCAGTGATAAGTGCTTTTAAGTGAGATAAAAAGCCATTATAGCGTGATACTGCCTACTGTGAGATTCACAAAGCAGTGATAAGTCTTTTAAGTGAGATAAATGCCTTTATAGCACGATACTGCGTTCTGTGAGATTCACAAAGCAGTGATAAGTGCTTTTAAGTAGCCATTATAGCAAGATACTGCACTGTTATCACTGCTTTGTGAATCTCACAGCAGGCAGTATCACGCTATAAAGGCAGTTATCTCACTTAAAACCACGTATCACTGCTTTGTGCATAGCACCCATAGTGATTTTCTGGATGTGAAGAATGATACAATCTCAATGACAAGGAGCAGTCATGAAAATCAAAGAGTTCTGTATGGTGTACTCAGAGTAGGTACAAGATCCCTAAAAAATAATGCTGCCACTCTTGTTGATCATTATATCAAAGTGTTTATCACGAAGTCCAAGTTGGTGACCAGATCGCCAATTATAATAAACACATATTATTTTCCGAAAGATTAACGAAAGTGCCAGCTTTATCTTGTTGTTTGTTCTTGTATAGCGCTGCTATTTTTACGTAGCGCTTTACAGAGACAATTTACAGGCACCGGTCCCTGCCCCGTAGAGCTTAAAATATATGTTTTTTGGTGCCTGAGGAACAGAGAGATAAAGTGACTTGCCCAATGTCACAAGAAGCAGACGCCAGGAATTAAACCAGGTTCCCTTGCTTCAAACTCAGTGCCAGTCAGTGTCTTTACTCACTGAGCCACTCCTCTCATTCATATTCTCTCTTATCTTCTATGTTTCCTCTGTATAGAGTTACACCGCACCACTAAATAAAATGCCATGCTAATTTTCAGGTACTGTACAGTACACCAAAAAACAATATTTGCAAAAAAAAGCTTGTTTTTAATAATGAAAGAAATATATATGTACATACTGTATATTTGTTTCTTTCCTCTTCTTTCTAAAATGTTTTGAATATGTATCCAATGTCCAGTTAGTAAATGTCACTTGTCAGTGCAGCATTTCTAATTTGGTAAACACCTTTCGGTTCTGTCACACAGAAGAAGTATAAAGAGAGAGGACTAATGAGTCTATCCATCAAACAGATTCTACTGGCGCCATGTAGTGTAGAAGAAATAAATCGTATAGATCTTATGCAGTACAATTATCCCCTTGAAATATATTCTACTAGGGGTGATGTATAAACCCAGGACCTTTTCTGTAGGGCAGAATATAAGTGACATATTGTTATTTCTTTGCATTTAAACATTGCAACAGTTCAGAGACTTTGGAACAGGAATGTGATTCACGACAGATTCTTCACTTCAGTGCATTTTGTCAGGAGGGTTTTTAATGAGATTTGTACAGTACCTTAAAATAAAATTATACTCTGGTCACTTTAGGTAAGATGTTAAAGTCCTTGTTGTGTGTATGCTCATCATTTACTAGTTCTGGATGTCAATGATATACAGAGTCATTTATTGAGGACCAAATTGTACATTAAATTACAATATTTAGCTTCACATGTATTTGTTGAGCTCTTGACTCCTGATGTCTCACATTTACCTTGTACAAGTGCATACAGTTTTCCAGGGTTTGCACTAATAATATGATATAAGCCCTGGGCAAAGTGACTCAATTATGTCTACATATGCTTTGTAAAGACCTGGAAAGCACTAATACAAGTTTTCATATTTTTGTGCTTTCAGAGTGTCCATGAAAAATGTCCTTTGGAGCTAGAAAGTCATGTGATTTGCTTTGAGAGCAATATTCATGTCTTAGTGCAAATCGAAAGAACAGAATATGGGGTGATATTTACATACGTGATGTCAGTTGTTGGGCTTAACTTAAAGACTAGATTGCTGTCCTTATCCATTAATTTAAATGTACTTTAAATAGAATATGATGCACGTCATCCAAAAACTGTTTGAGAATATCTTAGAAAAAATAAAAACAAATTCTCAGCACTGGTTTTTTTAATGTCCCCCTTCATATATGTATAATACATGTTTAACCAATTAGAGTAAAGTAATACACCCTATCCTATAACCACTGCTCTTTATGCTGTAAATATGTTTTTGTCTGACTCACAAGCAAGGGATGGCGTGAACGTCACAGCATATTACTTTTGATATAAAAGTAACAGACTATGGCCCATATTCGGTAAGGTCTGAATGGACGATCACACTGTGATTGGCCACTTCAGACATTATTCAATAAGGGCCTACTGTATGTTGTACAGTCCTGAAGAAACTACACAGAAAGGCATATTTTGGAATTGTGCTCTAGCAACAAAGTAAAGAATCCCGTAGAAGCCGTAAAACTATCTATTAAAAATGTAGTATTACTGATTAAATCTTTAAGTTTTATTTAGTTACAGCACATATCTAGGGAGTGATCAAACCCCAGTAAAAAGGAGTTAATAACACACCCGTGAAATAAAGAACTTGCATTATTACCGCTGTGTTTTGACCTATATCCTCGATATTGCGATAACAGTTTACCGGGGGGTAATATTAAAATTACGATAGCTATACAGTAATTAACTCCACCAATAATTATCCCTAGCGATGGCATGGGGGAAGGAAATCCTATATATATTTCTATCATAGGGTTTAAACTCATTACAAACCCTATGGCATAAAATACATGAATCCCTAAGATACCCGAGGCTATCAATGTATACAACAGGCATCAAAGGGGTAATATGTCCTAATACTACATACCCACCTTGGATACCGAAGAAGATACATATTCACTCCCCCTTTCTATAGAACTTCTTCCAACTAGACACACGAGGAAAGTAAAAGATTTACATGTGACCATGAAACTGTCTCAGTTCTACGGTTCTCCTAACTCTTAACCAAATACCTGACTCTAACTCACCTATAGCTCATTAAACTCAAGACTATTAAATATTTAAATACTGTATAACAACCTTGATGACTACAGTGCAGGGAAAAGGCCAAAACTGACGGTTTGACTGCAGCCTTCTAGCCACACTCAAGTAAGCTCAGGCTTTAGTTGTATGTATCCAACATTGGTAGCTACTGACTAATATTCCACTCCAAATAACCTCTTACAGTACTGTACCTCCAGTAATCGCCAACAGGGGAAACTCTCCTCTACAGATAGACTATCCCATTCATTGTAACTACTAGTTGTCAATATAGTTTCCAAGAATCTGAATTCCTGGATAGATCTATATGAGTCCATGGGTGTGTTGTGGTTGGCATTAGGCTGTTTGCACAGGGCACTTCAGAGTGATTGTGGTTATGGTACTCTATAGCTTTTTGTACATACTATTCTAAACAACAGAGTATTTTCAATCTGAATCAGGAATATTTTGCTTTGAAAAATATTGAAGTATTCAGTCTATAAATTAAAGAATAGCAGTACAGTATGTCGTAATCTTTGATCACTGGACTTTAAGGGTGAGCACCACACATGTGAAGGATAAAAGACCTGTTTACCGAATAGTTTGTGTATCACATTAAATCTTTGAACATGTTATATTCTTCTCTTGCAGGCCAGAGGATGTTCTTCTGAGACGCACCCATGATGAAAACGTTCTCCTGCACTGCTTCCTGTGGCCCCTGGTTACATTGATTGTAGGTGTTCTAATCGTGGTTCTCACCATATGTGCAAAGACCATGGCTGTTAAAGCAGAAGCTATTCAGAAGAGGAAATTTTCCTAAATGAAAGAAGACAAAAAAGTTAAACTCGAGACTTCATTGAAAACCAAAACCCCCCAAAACCTGTAGTCCTCTTGTTGCCGCTTCATCACTATTTGTCTGAACTTGGTTATTTGTGGATGAATAGGGGAATACTTTCTCAGACTCCTTCTAGACTGTTGTTTCCTGTGGGAAGGATGCCCAGAAAAACCTCAATGCTGAAGCAAATATATAAGGAGTCCTGTAATGACTCATTTTTGGCCAAGTGTAAAGTGAACCAGTGCTGAAAGAAGTTTCATTTCACCTTTGCGATAAAGTATTTTTTATTTGGTATATAAAATATCAATCAAAAGATTTCAGTTTATTTTGTATCATGTACTTCTAAAATATTAAAGTGTGCTTTTTTATGTGGTATGTCTGTATTTTTATTGATTTAATGTCTCTTAACAACCTTGCAGCTTGCTGATTTTGGGGGATATTAATCAGTGCCTCTTGACTAGAAAAATGGCACCATATTTGTCAAAAGGAAATAATCTCATAGCTTTTTGTATGATATATTAGGAATCTGGAGCTGTTTGCACCCGTTTTCCATCGGGAAGACTTTTATTACTGGCCCTTACCTTGCACACATCTTTGCTCATTCTTGGTCACAATGACATCGCCAATATATACTGTATTGCACAGAAGGAAAAGATCCTCTTTGTCATGAATGTTCATGGATCATGAATGAGTGGACAACAATTAAGGAACTTGAAATTAAACATACAATATGCGATATATACTGAAAAAATACTGATAAAAGTAAAGGAAGCAGCAGAAAACAATGCACTATTATTTGGCTATTTGTGCTATGGCTGCGTCTTGGGTCCCTATACCTGCAGTCAGGACATTAATTACTCTGGTCTTCAGGGATTATTACTTACAGTAAATAATACTTTACAGTACTATATTGGTGAACCCCGCTTCAGCTAAATGTTAAGTAAATGTATGGGGGTACGGTGCTGATGGGTGACGTAATAAGTTAACAACATAGTGAAAAAAAAACACTTAAAGCACTCAATGACCCCTATGAAGTGTAATGATAATATTAAAAATAATCTTTAATGCTAAACTAATTAAAATAATGGGTGTTAAAATACATCAAATGACACACATATATGTTAACCCTAAAATGAGTATATATGACACTCCGGATTAATGTAATAGAGAGACAGTTTGAGGTGAATTAGATCAAACGTGTCCAGAGAACTGATATGCAGTATTCCCTAATTGTGGTAGTTAGGTATGCGCAAATGGGGGGGGGGGGGGGGGGGGCTGCAAAATCACCTGTCTAGGTAAAATACAGGTCTCAAGGTGATAGTAGTGAAATGTGAGACTGGTCAAAACGTAGCTATATATAGGCACGAAATAAATGCACACCAATCAGTGTGTGCTCACTAGGTATATTATATATTGCTTCAATGATGGAAGATCAATACTGTATATTCTCCCACATGTGACCACCTAGAAAAACAGCTAATAAACTCTGTAAGGTTAAAACTGTCCTCTGGAATTGATAAGGTTAAAAAGAATACGCTGGCCTTGCTATTTTCACGGGAGGCTATCGTAAATAGCTTGAGACCAACTGTTCAATGCCTGTCAAAATATTGTTAAAACAGAGGATAGGGCTGCCTTATAAGTCACCATTGTATATGTCTCTTGCTCAGCAGTTAAATGTTTTAAGCTCTACAGAAAAGGCATTATGTGAAGGATACATGTAAATTTAGATGTGTACCCATATTTGTAACAGATGACAACTGTATTTTTGTCCCTGCTTTGTGTATATAAACCTGCTTGAGAATCATTAAAATTTAGTTGTGACAATTCAACCACTAGCTTCCTTGAATTTTCACAGCTCCGAGCTCGTATATGCTACGCTAATTGAAAGCATCCCATATCTGTTGCGTTTCAGTAGCTCCCGGGAGAAAAGGTTTTGCTTGCCCTAGAAGGACCTGATCTGTAGAGATCTAACAGTTTTGGTGACAGAAGTGGAATTTCGCACAGGAAAAAGGGTGAGTAAAGATTCTTTTTATTTGTTTCTCACCTTTTCCTCTGCGAAACTAAACAACCTAAATTTATAAGGGCAAAAGAACATAAGGTGAGAGTCCTTATTGTTTAATCGTGGGTAAGTCCCTTTAATCAAGGGTAAGTCCCCGATTTATGTAACAAAGGGTGAGAGTCCCTTTGGTTTTATCGAGGGTAAGTCTGTGATTAATGTAACAAAGGGTGGGTCCCTATTGTTTAATCAAGTGTACAGTAAGTCCCTGATAAGTAAAACGGACAGTATATGATTTCAAATAGCGTGGCAATTTAAGTTAAGTTAAGTTAAAATTGTTTAAAGTTAAGTTAACATAAGGATTGTTTAATGTTAAGTCAAGGTATTGTTTAAAGTTAAGTGAAGGTAAGTATTGTTTAAAGTTAAGTTAATAATGATTTATTAATACGTGCGCATAAAGTGTTAAGATTTCTTTCCTGTATAAACTCATTATGGGCACTAACATTTTGTCATCTAATGAACTTACACTAACCTGTCAGCCCTCTCCCTCGCTGTTAGTGGCAAAATCAGCTGTCTCTCTCTCTCGCCTGTATGTATTGTAATAAGCAGCTGCAAGTAGCCCCCACCTTTTTTCCTCCAGCTATTTTTACACAGGCATAGGAATGTACTAAAAATCGTGAATGCCTCTTAGGAAAAACGAACATGCAAACTCAAATTATTTGTGCAACATTAACTGAGTATGAGTATATATTAAGTATAAATTAATAATATTTTCCTGTCTGAATTGAAAAGTGGAAAATAAGAGTATAACAGGTATAGGTTTCTTTTTCCCTCAGAATGTTTTATTTTTAAGTATGGATATGGTAAAAAAAAAAAAAAAAGGTTGATTGATTGAGTAATCCCTGTATGTGTGCTTGTAAGAATCTGGGTGAATTCTATCTATGTGAAAGTGTTATTTGCATTGAATAATAAGAATACTGGTTTATTGTATGTATACAAAATGACTATTCAGGACTTGCAAATGATTCTAAAATAAGAATATAATTAATTGCTCATGATTGAAATTTAATTTTTAAAAGGTGTACACCACCACAATAATATAAACTAATTTAAAGTTTTGGGTATCTGTGGAGAAAAAGAATAAAGAAAGGATGAATTATTTTTGTAAACAGTCCAGTCACTGGAATAATAAGGATGTTTATCGTACTGGCCAGGCGATTTATTTCCTTAACCAGAATTATAATTCTTTTCCTCTAAATCTCCACAGATAAAATCAGGTGAATATCTTATATAGAATAACAGGGGAAATATATTCTAGACACAAAGCTAACTAGAAGCTCAGCATTTTAAAAATTAGTTTAAAAAATAAATAAAAAATAAGTTAATTATGATATGAAGAAAAAAAAAAAGGATATCTTTATTAATTTATTCTGCAGAATCAAACTGTTTTGTTTTCCTATAGGTGAGAAAATATGTGTCTGTTATTTTTGTAAAAACTGGTTGAATGTGTGAAAGAAGCGTAAAATTCTGTTTGTTTTGTATCTGCGCTCTGTGCTCTTTTTGTGTATAACCAGTAACTAAACTATCTAAAAGTATATGTTAAAGCCTACAATTTTCTGTTTAACAAAGATCCAGTTTTAAGTTTTGAATACCAGAAACATTGTCGGGCTGTGTGAAGAGCTGCATATTTCAAGCTGTCCCAAATTGTATTGCAGTAACCAGTAATTAACCATTTTTCTGTTACAAGGTTTTGACAGGAAGCCCAGAGAATTATTTGAGCTTGTTATACAGTATGGTTTGAAATGGAAACAGGTGTAAATTGATTAATATAGAGTTCCAATAAACAGAGGACAGTAACCCAAAATGAGCACTCTAAACACCTGGTGGGTGGGTAACGAAGTGGTTAAAACTTAAATCTTTAATATCCGTGTAAAATAATGGGGATTAAAACAAATATTAAACGCTCAGATCCTATAGTATGAACACAATGTAATGTTCTGGATCACTGATGAACTGCATAGAATCACTAGTGTATTGCAGTGGGAACAGGTGGATAAAGTAACCACTAGTCCAATGTAATCAGCACAGAAACTCTAGTGCTGAGCCATGTATAAGTGTGCAGACCCCGAAATAGCAGTAAAGCAACGTACAAGGAAAACGGCCCCTGACCAGGTCTGCCAGTATACTAATAATAATAATAATAGCATGTTCTTCTATAGTGCTGCTGGTTGTGCGCAGCGCTTTGCGGAGACATTTTTGCAGGCACGGGTCCCTGCCCCGTGGAGCTTACAGTCTACGTTTTTGGTGCCTGAGGCACAGGGAGATGGAGTGACTTGCCCGGAGTCTCGGGGAGCCGACACTGGGAGTTGAACCAGGCTCCCCTGCTTCAAGCTCTCAGTGCCAGTCGGTGTCGTTGCTCACTGAGCCGCTCTGTCTCATATACTAGAGGATTCTCTATGGAATTATTTTTCTGCAAAGTTGATCAAATATTTAATATTTTATCATTTTTAACCATCTTTTTCTCTCAAATGTGTCCCACCTTTAAATCTGTGTCTATAAGTTTTTATGCTACAGGTTGTTCTTTCAGCAAATCAGATGCTATTTTGTGTTCTAAAAGTTTCTGTCAGAAGACTATAGCAGATTATATTTATATTCAGTAGGGTTCTTTTGAGATTTTTTTATGAAAATTTTATACCCAAAGGTTTTAGGTTACTTTTGCTATACATCAAGCAATTCCATTAAGGTTATGCTTTAAATGCTGTTATCCTTTATATGATATTGTTCACATGTAATACAAGTGAACAAAAGGAGGGTGTTATTGCTGTTATTATTGCTGGCTGCCCCTGAAACCATATGGCAAGGGCTGAGAGTGTCAGCTCTTGGCTCTTGGGTATAATTGTAACGGATTTTCTGGCCTGACCCACCCAATCTCATATTGGCCCCTGTGGTCTAAGCAGCCCCCATTAGTGTAGTGTCTGGTGGTGCACCTGTTGGCAACAGGACTCCTTAGTCTCCCGTATGATGGTGTGTGGGGATTGCCAACCCAGACAGGCAGCTGAGGTACTGTACTTGAGTCGTACCTATATCCAGTGCAGCGCCTCCATCTCATCAGGATCCCAGCGTCCGCTTGTGGATGGTCCTGGTGAGGAACTCCTCTGTGGTGCACCCCTCGGTGCAATCACTCCCATCCATACATAGGGCACCTCACCAGGGTGTGAGGGCAAACCTCCATAATTACTGCTGGCATGCCCATAACTTACCAGGCCTTACTGTCAGCAGGAGAGATGACTGTAGCCATTTTACAGCATGGTTACATAATATTGTACCTTACTATGTTGCCTGTAATTTTTCCTTTTTATACCCCCACATGGGTATAAACTAGAAACTGTGGATGTAGGGTTAATTGTGTAAGCCCAGTGGGCTAGTTAATGCATTCTCTGTGTATTCCCTTTGCCTCATGGGCCTGCAGCTGTCTGTGCAAGCTTATAAGTGGATTGCCTTGTATGGGTGGCCCCTTATGAGAAATAGCTGCACAGAATATGCTTATGAGAACAGAGTCTCCTGGCACGAGGGGAAAGGGAGGTGATATTTTTGGCCTGTCTTGTCTGTCAGCAAGGTATTCATAGCTGGTGTCCTAGAGAAGAGAAGGTTTTAGAACCCCACATGATAGGTGCAAATAGTGGAGTGCAAGCTCTTGTGTCTACATGTTGGTTTTATGTGTTCTAAAACCTGCAATGCATTGTGTTTGTCCTGTGATTTAAACCCAGGTTGGTGAATTGGCATGTGAATTACATGTGAATAAGCATTCCAATGCCCCAGCTCAGATATGGAGTGCCTGAAAGTGAACTGACCTTGTTATTTTCTATGTCATATTCCCTTAGCGGAACTGTGAAATTTCTTGTGTGTCAGTTTTAGGAGGATATTTGGGTGGAAATATAATTATTTTGGTTGCAGGAGTTGTGGGGCCAAAGTGCTGTTAGTCACTTAATTTTCCCCAGCAAGCAGGCATGATTTGACGGAACGCAGTGTGAATTACACCAGGGCCTCCCTGTGCCCCCCAGACTCCTGGATTTCGAGTCCAAATCTCCCCAAGTTATTTTCCTAATAAGTATAAGGTCCCCCAAAGTATATTCTCTGTTTCTTGTGTTTGTGTTTTCAAGGTCTTATCCGAATGAACCACCGTTTTGCCTTGTGATTGATCCCTTAAATATAAAGGTGTATTTGGCCTAGCCTAATGTGACAATCAGATATAATTTTCTCTCATGGGAAGACCAATGGTCACCCTAGGTACCTTGTAGATTTGATGTTGTATGATTATGTTCTAAAACAGACGATTTTAATCAGCATCTATTGTGTGAAACTAATGCAATTGTCTGAGTGTCTCATGTCCAGGTGCAGTCCTTCCAATTAGATGAAGATAAAGGTGACGCAAAAGCGCTTTTCATCTAAAGTGGAGAGGCCCATTCCAGATTCTACCCAATCAGAGTATTTTTCCTGGATCCATGTTACACAAGTGCACCCACAGTCGCTTCAAAATTAAACCTCAACAAAGGAGGGATGGCCTAAAGACACAGCCGTTCTCAGTTGGTGTTTTGGTTCATAAGAAAACCCGTCACTAACCAAAAAAAAAAAGGAGAAAAAGTTCATAGGAAGAAACATCGGACCTCAACATATGAACTTTGAACTTTTTAATAACCTTTCTTTTTACAGGTTTTATTATTTTAATTACAATGTTTATTCTATTAGGTTTATATACTGTAAGTGGTGTCCACATAAAGACGATAGGGTAGTAACAAGAATATTTTGTTATATAATGGAATCCTGGTAAACAAAGCCCACATCTTAGGTGCAATCTATACCAATGTACTATACATACCCAATAAATTGCACCCCAGGAACACGAGAGTTATATTTAACCCCTTGGAAAAAGACAAGATGCTATAAGATATTTGTAGAACTATATATATATAAGAAATTGGTTATGAAGGGAGTAGAAATACAAGTTTACCGTAGGGAAATTATTGACTCTGTGATAGAAGGATAGATAAATTATTATCCTGCAACTAGACCAGGTTATGTTATTTGGGAAAGTGGTTCCAGTGTTTGAAGGTAGAGATGAGGGTTGGGATTTGTTGGGACTTGGTGGTTAGATTATTTCGCTGGGAGCGAAGCTAGTGGATGTTTTTGTATGTGTGTCTGTCCTACTCATTACTCTCTGTGTTATGAACAGCAAAACTTTGGTCCTGAAGTGCGTTGCAACCCCCCCACCGATGCTATGTCTCTTTTTGGTGATGAAGATATCAGCAGTCCCCCAGAAGAAGAGACCGAAAAAAAAAAGAAATCAACTGGGCCGATACAATGGCCAGAAAGGAATCAAGTTATGTACTATGGGACTATTTTTTTGGTCCGGCAGGACTATGATATGGTTAACTGTTCTTTAAAAAAGACTGTCTCTAAAGGAAGAGGGGGCTGAGAAGATCAGAAAAGAGGAAGGTGGGGAGGTCACCCAAGGGCGTGTGTCAACCACAAGGAAAGGATCACAAGTCAACCATTTTGCCTATGGCAGCCATTTTGTCTGTTCCGATATTCTGAGTAAATGTAGTATGTAAGATGTATGTATTGGGCAGTCGCTCCTAGGAAATATTAACCCACACCAACCCCCACTTATGCTCAGAAATAGAATTTAAATAATGTTCATCATACCTAAGCAAAGAATACGAAATTGAAAGGCATTAATTATTAAAAATAGCTCAGTTAAGAGAGTAGTGGGAGGTCTAATACCCTGTTAGGAATGTATGATTTATATGCAAAAGGGGATTTTTCAGTAGTCAATATAAATGTTTTTTTCACGATACTAAAAGACGCTATTTTTAAGGTTCAGCAATAGATAAGGACAGTAGTTTTGCAAAATTGTATGGCATTGGGTTATCTGATGGCAGCACAAGGAGGGGTTTGTAAATTAGTGGGTAAAGAATGCCGTTCTTATATTGACACCCAATCAAAAAAAAAAGTTTACACCATGATATGGATACTCTAGCAGAAATTTAATCTAGAATGCGAGAGGAAACAAAAGAGTTTGATTTTACATTTGGCCTTGAAAATTGGCTCGATGTATTGGGAATTAAATTCTTTACGGAATTAGGATAATCGCAGGTTTATTACTTTGTGTGTATATGTTAATTCAAATGACTAAATGTGTAATCCGCTCTATTTTTGCCAGAAGAGCTGCTTCTGCTTCTAGCTCGACCGTTATGTATATGTCTCCCACAAAGAGAGCGAGAAATACCAATAGTATTGGTACTCGTCAACCACCCATATGTTCATCTCTGACGAGATACCTAAAAGAGATAGGTTTCTGCAGGCACATGGTCTCTTGGAGGTTTCTTCCTTGGAGTTTTTCCTCTCCTGAGTGGTTTGCAGAAGAATAAATGGGACTGGTCAATTGGTTTGTTCTTTCAGAACAAAAGGAGGGAATGTAAGGTTAAAACTGTCCTCTGGAATTGATAAGGTTAAAAAGAATACGCTGGCCTTGCTATTTTCACGGGAGGCTATCGTAAATAGCTTGAGACCAACTGTTCAATGCCTGTCAAAATATTGTTAAAACAGAGGATAGGGCTGCCTTATAAGTCACCATTGTATATGTCTCTTGCTCAGCAGTTAAATGTTTTAAGCTCTACAGAAAAGGCATTATGTGAAGGATACATGTAAATTTAGATGTGTACCCATATTTGTAACAGATGACAACTGTATTTTTGTCCCTGCTTTGTGTATATAAACCTGCTTGAGAATCATTAAAATTTAGTTGTGACAATTCAACCACTAGCTTCCTTGAATTTTCACAGCTCCGAGCTCGTATATGCTACGCTAATTGAAAGCATCCCATATCTGTTGCGTTTCAGTAGCTCCCGGGAGAAAAGGTTTTGCTTGCCCTAGAAGGACCTGATCTGTAGAGATCTAACAAACTCCAAACAAATAAAGAGCTGGCTGTAATACACAGAACACAAATACTATGGCTAATAAGTTCCTATAAACGGTGTGGCTGTTGGTATACCTATGCACATATTCATGAATGTGCTACCACCGTTAGGAATGCTTCTGCCACTAATATAGCTGTGTATAAGTATAACGAGACCTGTCTAGAGTGTCAAACAAGTCCCAAGGTGGACAACTGGGGAAATAGGAGATATGAGACTAATTGTAGTCCTACTAATAAGCAATATGTACACACTAATCAAGGGGTGCACTCAGCATATAATATATTAATCCACAAATGGATAGTCAGTCACACATACCCCACAAGCAAAACACCTAAAAATCAGATGATAAACTCCAGGATGTTATATAACTAGCTGTCAACAATAAACATAAATACCATGGCTACTAGACTCCTATGAGCGGTGTGGCATGTGTATACCTGTGCACATATTCATGAATGCGCTTCCACCGTCAGGAGTACTAATACCACTAATATAGCAGTGTATCCAAAGAGTTAAAGCAGCCCCAACCTCACCTAACGCTGCCGAGTCACCACACAGACTCCTGCCCAGGATAGAAGGGAGTACACGCGTGCAGTCTAGCAGCTGATTGCTCTGCAATTCAGAAGGCTGCCACGGAAGTCCTGACTGCGCGCGTGCACGTGACAGATGCCGACGCGCGCGTTTCGTGATTAGAAACACTTTCTCAAGGCTCAGTGTGAGGGGAGCTGCTAGACTGCACGCGTGTACTCCCTTCTATCCTGGGCAGGAGTCTGTGTGGTGACTCGGCAGCGTTAGGTGAGGTTGGGGCTGCTTTAACTCTTTGGATACACTGCTATATTAGTGGTATTAGTACTCCTGACGGTGGAAGCGCATTCATGAATATGTGCACAGGTATACACATGCCACACCGCTCATAGGAGTCTAGTAGCCATGGTATTTATGTTTATTGTTGACAGCTAGTTATATAACATCCTGGAGTTTATCATCTGATTTTTAGGTGTTTTGCTTGTGGGGTATGTGTGACTGACTATCCATTTGTGGATTAATATATTATATGCTGAGTGCACCCCTTGATTAGTGTGTACATATTGCTTATTAGTAGGACTACGATTAGTCTCATATCTCCTATTTCCCCAGTTGTCCACCTTGGGACTTGTTTGACACTCTAGACAGGTCTCGTTATACTTATACACAGATATATTAGTGGCAGAAGCATTCCTAACGGTGGTAGCACATTCATGAATATGTGCATTTTACCTAGACAGGTGATTTTGCAGCCCCCCCCCCCCCACCTTTGCTCATATCTAACTACCACTATTAGGGGATACTGCATATCAGTTCTCTGGACACGTTTGATCTAATTCACCTCAAACTGTCCCTCTATTACCTTAACCCGGAGTGTCATATATACTCATCTTAGGGTTAACATATATGTGTGTCATTTGATGTATTTTAACACCCATTATTTTAATTAGTTTAGCATTAAAGATTATTTTTAATATTATCATTACACTTCATAGGGGTCATTGAGTGCTTTAAGTGGGTTCTTTTCTCTATGTTGTTAAAGTAAATAATACTTGGCATAATAATAAAGTCGTTTATTGTGTCCTGTGTCACAAATACTGTAATTAACCAGCTGATCAGAAGAATACTGCCAGTTTTTTTAGGGCTTTTTCTGACATTTTAGGCGCGTTTTGATTGTTATAAATGGATAACTAGAAAGTGCGTGGGGTAAAGTATCAATGTACTCGCAATCAGTGCATCTTTGACCCATTTATCAAAGTATCTTGATATTGCCAACTAAACAATAAAAGCTTTGCTAGTGCAGATTTTATTTGTTTTGAAAGGATAAGCATGGAATTATTAACAATACATGTAGAGGGCAATATTGATTAATTTTAATTAGCTAGATTTGGGCTGCCATGAGTGGATAACCGCATACAACCTCAAAACACATACTCCCATCCCACTCACCTACAGTAAGTACAATGAAGAATATTGCATAATGTTTGATGAAGATCTTATCCTCCAAATCAAGTGGAGAAGGGTGTGTCATACAACATACTGTACAAACATGGTGCTATTTTGCACTGATTTCTACCTAAAACGTTTATATCCCATTTTAACGTGGAAGGCCTTCTAGGTTTTTCAATTTCAAATTTTATTGGACATCATAAAATTGATATTTAATCATCGCTAATACTTAAATGGAAATAAACGGCAACCATTTTTTGAAGTCGTTCAAAGTTCACAGATTTCAAAGCAAGTAACTGGAGGGCAGCAGCATAAAATGAAATTGTAGAAAGCAGGAAACGTTTGTTAAAAGGCCACATGAAGAAAAGGTGCATTGTTAAGTAAGGTGCACAAGCCCTTATTCGTGAAGAGATTTTCCCTGTGCTGGAAAAGAGCGGAGTTCAATTGTTATACATAGAGCTGAATTATATATATTATTTGGATGGAGCGGAACTCTTCTGCAGCATAAGCCAGGTATATTCATAGTACAGTATATTGAATCGGCGTGAACGGTTCCAATATTAATAATAATCAAACATTTATATGTATTTAGAAATTGTAATAAATTGAAATCCATCTACTGTAAGTTTCTTTACTATGCAATTTTTTGCAAAATGTAACTTTTTTTTGTACATTGTGAACATGTATTGTTACTGGCAATCATTTTCCTATGTAGTATGGTATTCTGTTAAGTAGTGTAGGATGATACATTACTTGTAATACATATCATATTTGTTATCGTTTCTTTCCCTTCCATGTTCAGTTGATTTCCCCCCCCCCCACCAGAAGCCTAGGGACTGACTGCTAAGCTTTTTCAGTGCAGCTTGTAACTGTGAGTTCAGATTTCTGGCCAAAAGTCTCATTGATCTTTAATTAAGTTTCCGTACTGTATATTGGATTGTGCAAGAAACAATTACCACCTGTGATTTTTTTTTATTCTGACTGGTTTAGCTGAGAGGTCAAGGGAAAACATCATTTTTAATTTGTGCACTGTCCTAACACCTTGTCTAATGTTCTATATACGTAGAAGGCGGTTGCTTAGTAACCAATTGAAACATTCCATAGCGTTGTGTTGTCTCTACAAATCCAGAGAAAATTGCCACCTTTGTTGGAGTGAAAAATGACATTTCAGTTTCATAGCGCCATAAGCTTTCACCAATTCATGGAAATCAGGCTTTGAGATACAGTATAACTTTTGGGATATTGCTCTTCCACCATATTGAAGGTTACCATATTTGGCATCTCCAAAAAGAGGATAAAATGGCTCAGATACGTCAAACTGCGGTAACCTAAAAATGCAATATTAACGCCAAAAAAGTGCCTTATTTGTATTGTGCAATACATCAATACAACAATGTTGTACCTGCAATAAGAAAGCACTTTTTATCAGATCCGTTAAAAGTACTGGATCCGATAAAAAAAAAGAGGCTTGATACGGCCTGTTTAGGTAAAAATGAACATACATCCAGTTCCGATATTTATCGGAATGGGATTAACACCAGAAATCCCACAAATAATATATCACTTAATCGAGGCTGGCGTCAGCCCTATCTTTCTTATGTATATAATGGTCATTATATACATAGGCAAGATAAACTAAGCCAACCTGAAATAGATGATAAAATAGTTATTAAAATACATACAAGTACATATTGAACCCTTAGTATCCCTACGGGTCAACTAGTCATAGGTTTCCAGGCCTAGCTCCCATCCCCCAACCCCCCCCCCCCCAGAGACTTAACCACCCTTCTCAGGGCAACTGCCATTGACAATGACAGACACACATGCAGTGACAGACACACAGTGACAGATGCACATGCAGTGACAGACACACATGCAGTAACAGACATACATGCAATGACCGACACACAC